>NC_052051.1:156479256-156531756 GCF_903992535.2 Arvicola amphibius
AGCCAGATTAAAGAAAGGAAAAGAAAGGGTACTAAAACTACCATGGGACTTTCTGGACACTGTGCATTCTACATCCTTTTGATGGAAATAAGGAAGCTCAGTCACGGGCAAATGAAAGCATGGAAACATTGCCAGCGCAGGGTGCACTTCGAAAGACTGAGGCCTATTTGCAAGCCTTCTGTCGCTTGCAATGACATGAGTTCTGTGTCACGTTTTCCAGGATCCCTTGTCTCAAGTCAGTTTAATGTCAACGAGAACTGTGGCCCTGGAAGGGCACTTGCTCGCCGTGGACCTTCAGGAGCCTTCAGGAAGCACGTGCAGGAGAGCTGAAACCACTCTGCAGCAGGACCTGAAACTGAAGAACCACAGGGTGCATCCAGGGAGTCTCTTAGAAAGACATGCCATCCTGCAGTCTATGAACACTGCTCTGCAGAGTACATAGAAATCAGAAAAAGAGGAAGATTTTAGTGTCAAGAAAATCTGCTGATGCTGATAAGGGAGAAAAACCATTCATTAAAGTAAAAAGCCATTAGAGATTAAAAAGAAGGGCAAGCAAGGGACAGGGCAGATTGGAGGGGGCACATCACTCATACACAGAAAGACAGGTAAAAACAGGGAAGAGAGAAGCTTGAGGAGGAATGTAGGAAACAGGAAGTGTAGAAGAAAACTCCTGAACTGGGAAAAGGTGTGACAGAGCCCTGAAGGTACAACACATACACAGCCTGCTGCCCTCCAAATCTCTCCGGACACCAGAGCAAGAACACACCCCAGTGACTTGGAGGGGCAGACTGGGGCATAGATGCTTTGCTATGCAGGGTTACATAAGAGATATTTTGTAACATAATTTAAAGAGAGATTCAGTTTGGAAAAATTCATGATGAAGGTTAGTACTTAGGAGAAAGAAGGATGAAGGTGAGTAACAGGCTTCACAAAGAGGTCCAACCTCGAAGATGGAATTACATGAGCACAGAAGACAAAGGGATTGCATCTGCTTCACCCTCTCAAAGCAGAAAGACAACGCAGGAGGGTCATGGGAATTTTGAGGGAAGTTATTTCAAACACAGACTCCGTTAGCAATCCCTGTGAAGACACACACATCTGCACTCTAAAGTTCTTAGATAAGAAACCCATGATGCTAAAACTGTCTGCAATTAAGCCCTTGCCCTAGTGGGAAACAGTAAACTGAAAGTCCATTACGGGTTCATCTGTATAAAGTTACAAGGATTCCGAGGTGGAATCGGGTTCCTAACCATTCGTCCAGTGTTACTGCACAGAAGAGGCCTACCACTAACCACTGTGAGTGCTGTTCCTTTACCTACCCGTTGAAACAGAGGGGAAAGCTCTGGTCCTCTGTCACACTAAGAGACCACAGTAAGAAGAAGAGGTTGGCGTGTACCCACAAATCCCTTCCAATGGTTTCTTCTTGTATGATTTGGGTTAGCTGAACCAAGAGAAAAGTCTACATTTCAACACTTAATCTCAAGAGGGAATACTAACTAACCTCATTATCAGCTATATAACAAAAACTAAAATTTCTCATTGGGATGCATCTTGTACAAAGTTAACAAATTAACAGTGAGCTAAAATGTGTTATATGACTAACCTTTACATGTGTTGTGACCTTACACAATTTTTGAGCATTTGCTTGGTTCTGAATGGATAAATAAGAGAAATGTTATATCAAAAACCAAATGTAAACTTTGATTTACTTTTATAGCTTTCCAAATTGCTAAAGTCAGGATTCTAAAAGAAAATTTTAAATTCATCTTCTTCAGATTAAAACTTTAAATGCCATTAAAAAGTTTAATTCAAAACTAGTAGACTGTACTTATTAGAAACTTAATAGGAATGTACACACATCTCATTTCTAAATGAAGATAAAAGCGTCCTGAAAAGCTCGCTTTATTACCTGCCTCTTTAAAACACTTCAGAGGCCCGGTGGCCATGGTACATGCCTTTACTCCCAGCATTCAGTAGGCAGGGGCAGGCGGATCTCTGAATGAGGCCAGGCTGGTCTACTGAGTGAGTTCCATAACAGCCAGGACTACACAGAGAAACCTTGTCTCGAAAAACCAAAAATAAAACAGGTAAGAGAATCACTTTAGCTGTGCGGTGATGTTGCACGCCTTTAATCCCTACACTCGGGGGGCAGAGACGGATGGATCTCTATAAATTCGAGGCCAGCCTGGTCTACAGAGTGAATCCAGCCAGGCTAGCCAACACTACACAGTGAGAACCCATCTTGAATATAAACAAATAAGCAAGAAAAAAAAATAAGGCAGGCCATCACTATTTTTCTGATGTTTTGAATCTGTTTCGTTCAGGATAATCTTGTAATGATTAGTTATCACTTAATTTAATATTGTGCTTGTTATAACTCTACTTTTATACTGGAGAATCTAGTCAGACATATACAACTAAGACATACTTGTATACATAAAGTTATATAATATAAATTCATCTATTGAAGTTTCAACAGACTTAAGGGGATGGTTAGACTTAGTGATAAAATGGACTATCATTATGCTATGAAAATGAATAAGTTCTGGCCATACTTATCAAGACAGATTTAAAAATTTCAATGTCATACCTACATTAAAAACAAGTTAGAGGGCTGGGAGGACGGCTCAGTGATTAAGAATGTTTATAGCTCTTGCAGAAAACCTTGGTTCAGTTTTCAGGACCAACATGGAGGCTCACAAAATCCATAACTGTAGCTCCAGGGGATCTGATGACTTTGTCTGACTTCCACAAGCACCAGGCTTACCCATGGCTCACATACAAGCATGCTGGCAAAACACTCACATGCATTAAATAAATTATTAAAAATAACTTTAAAAAATGCACCATTGGCATAAAATCTTACGAATGAAGCTCACATGCAGAAACTGTACGACACTCTAATTTGACACTGCTTCTCTCTGCCTTGAAGAAAGGAAGGAAGAGGGCAGTGGATGAGCACAACTACATAGCTAACTTTTGTCGTTTACCAAAAGAAAAGAATTGGGAGCCAACAGACTACAGTTACCTCTTCCAAAGTATGTCCTATACTTTCAAATTTTTTTATAATTTAAATTGAGCATTTAATAAAACAATCAAACAATAATTCTTATTTCTTCTACATGACACTTTGATACAATCCAGTCAAACTAACAAATGACACACATTTACTAGAAGCACAAGAGAAAGGAAGAGTTGGGTGAGACTCATCTATCTGAGTTTAATGAGGAGTCGCTAAATTCCAGTGTAATGAAAAGCTATGCAGTTGCTCTCCTTCAAAACTGCGATACTGAAGTGTTCACCCCCTCAAAATCATTCTAGAACTAAAGTACTAAAAGGCAACTAACAAGCAACATTCTTCTTTATAAATAAACACAATGCAGAACTATAAAACAACAGGTTGAATTCCTAGAAAAATAGCCTAATGAACAAACAAATATTTCAACAATTTTTAAGTTGTTCAAACACTACCGAAGTATAGGCAGTTTTCTTTGGAATAAAAGGCTCTTTTTTTTAATGGCTATAATTTAAGAATGATATAATGACATACTGAGAGATAAAATGAACATGATAAAATCTTTGCCCAGTAGGGTTACCATGTAAATTTCTGCAGAGCAGTGAGCAATCACTCCTTTCCTGAACAAAGCAGCTAAAGGCACAGAGAAACAATCAGTGCACCCTCCAGCGTTTCACACTGAAAATGTGACCCAAAAGAAAGGTCAAAATGAGGAAGTGCAGAGATTTCTGCTGTAGTAACAAAGTCGCTATCTAAAGACACTACCACTGTGAAACTCTAACGCTTTTGGCGCAGACAACAGCTGAGTGGGGGAAAATGATGGGAGAAGCAGGGAGAGGAGAGAGAGGAGAAGGAGAAAATGACGAGCAACAGCAATAGGAAACACCGCATTACACACCAGACACTTGTCTGAGAGCCGAGGTCCTTGCTGGCCACCTCCCTTCAGATATCTGACAGTCCTGGTGAATAAAATTAATTGTATTCGATATAATATAATTATATAGATTATCCAACGAGGCTGGATTTTGAGCGTTTCATAATGCAGAACACACACATAAACAAAAACACGTGAGCATAACTTATAGATCAAGAAGCCAAAAAAAAAGCTAAAACCAGGAGGACAGGAGGATTTCAATCACTAAATCCAGCTCTGAAGCTACCAGTGTGGCTTCCAGTGAGAGTTGGAAGCCCTCCCGTGAGGGTTCTTACACAGTTCACCAGGGAACCCATTACTTAAGCCAAGAGTTTGAGCGCAATTTTGCCATGAACAGGTGATAATTAGCCTAATTAACAGACTAGATCCTTGTTAACTAGTATGAAAAGAGATTTAATCTCACCCATGCAGGTGCCTGTCATTTTAAAGTTCTGAGCATATCATTCATGCTTTTAAAAGTAGAAATGTTTTTGTAGTTTTCCTTTTCAGTTTTAAGCATACTCACATTCCAGGCTGCCTCTGGCACTGACAACCTACAGAAGGCATCATTTCTAGGGACCATGCTCAAAGATCTCAACCACAGTTTGCAAAGTGATTTGTGTTCATCTTTCAAAAACCTTTATTTCTGTTAAGTTTCCTAAAAAGAAACCACAAGTTTTGGTCTAAACAAACCATGATAAAATTTAGCTGGATTTCCCCCACGATAGTCTCGTAGGTCAGGTCATAAATTCGGGGAAGGGCCTGATGCTAAATGTTTGGAGCTGTGGGGCCATCAAGACCTTTGACACACTATTCACATTGTCTCTCCAAGCACAAGGGCAGCAGAAGACATGATATAAAACAGAGGCAGCTAGGTTCTAACAAAGAAGACTGAGCCTGGCCTGGCCTGCAGCTGTGCTGAGCCTACCACGCTTAGATGGCAGGCTGCGTCCTCTCAACTTCACCTCTACACTGCTCACTCTGATTCTCTACGAGGTCAAAGAGTACCAAAGCTGTAGTACTGGAACAGAAGATTCAATATATGCCCTTCTCGGGACCACAAGAGCAACAGTGAGAATAGGCAGAAAGGAGAGTAGACGTGAACCTACCCCAGACTGCTCCAGCCTTTGCAAAGCCACCTCCTCCACGGTATCACAGGCACAAGAGCCGAGAGGTGCCAGCATTTTCAACTAATGGTAGAAGTCAGGTTCTAGACAAGAAGACAAGGCAGAATGGCACTATTCCCTAGTTTGGACAAACAAAACTTTTTGCCTTTAGCTTGGCTATGAAAACATTGGGTTTATATAAAACAATTTAAACCACAGCTACAAATATTGAATCAAAGATAAATGCTTATCAAATATATGTTATTATTCTAATGGTATACATAATTTTAGTTAAAATGATAAAATTCATTCTCATCCTTATACACTCATCCAAATTACAGCTGAGCAATTTTTAATGCCTGGCCACCAAGAACACATAAAAATCTTCAATTCATAGCCACAAACAATCAAATGAAGAGCACATATTAGGACGTACTATATGTCTAAAAATAAAACATGCTATGTATAAATCTAGAAATAAAGAAAAACATGTACAGTCACCAAAGGAGCCTGTAACTTGGCGATGACACCAAAGTCAGGGAAACAATCAGAAAACAAACCAATACACTATGAGGGGCTTTGTGAGAAAGTTTGAAGAGATGGTCAGAAAACGTATCAAAGAATAAAATAGGTAGGAAAGTTTTTGTGGATCGAGGTTGCTTTGAGCTAAGTCTGAAACAGCAGAAATAAAACCATGTTGTATACAAGTCAGATTTAAATAGCTGTGATAACCACCGTAGGAGTTTGGTTTTGATATTAATAACATTAATTATCAATCATTTTCTTCTTTTATGTCCTATATTTTTCAGCATTTGCTTTTTACAATTGTGATTATGGTTTTCCAAGGAACTGAATGTGGCTTTATCCTTCCCAGGTCTGACCAGCCAAACAGAATACATGTGCATGCAGTGCACACAGGAGAGTATCTGGGAGAAAACCTACCAAAGAATGCCCTCTCTGGGAATTAGGCTGGGCTAGTTTTTCCATTTGGTTACATAATTAACAAACCTCTACATGCGCAAGCTTATAGCAAGGACCACAGCGCCATTAGCTATTCCCCATTATATATTACCAAATGTGTTGAATACTGAGCACTGGGTCATTTGAATTTCAATGAAAAAATGTACAAGATGACTTTTTTGTTATGCCAGAGTCTCACTGTGTTACACAGATAGCTTTAAATCTAGGATTTCACTGCTTCTGCTTGGAGGTTACTTGGATTAAGGCATGAACAACCAACTCCAGCTTGATGACTCCATTTTTACACAAGAAGCAATCATATTAGATAACAGACTTTACCAGTACAATCAAGAGCAGACATAGATGGGAGAAAAACAATGATTTTCAAAAGCAGTCAATTGCAAAATCATTTCTGGAAATGTTATTTCTTTAAAAATATAATATTTTAAGCTTATTGATTTAGTATATTAGTAAATGCTGTCAACAAAACTGTCCCTGCTTAATCACAATCCTTTGAAACAACTGATTCTGTAAAGCTTACAGTAAGGGCCTAACTTTACACTGCTATAACTGTACATCAAAGGCTTGTCTAATACTTCATACACATTCGGCCTACAAATGATGCCATGTGCCATTTGCTAAAGAGGAACCCCATCCTGTCCTTTAAATAACACAATTGAGCTCCTTGCAGGGCAAGGTTCAGAGATACCTAGGGGTGCGAAAACTGGGACTGGAGAGAACTTCATGCAAGGCTTGGTTAAGACTCAGTGTCTTGGTGCCTCAAAAGGACCATGTGAGTCTGTTTCTTGGTATGAGTTCAAGTCATAATTATATAACTACAGGCATAGGACAGCTCTTTATTTAGTTCACAGTCTAAATCCCTTGTGTCCTATAAACAGTGAAGTCAGAAGAACTGCCTACTCTACACTGTAAGAAAGCCAGTTTTGCCAATAACCATTGCAAGATTCAACTCAACAATGAACTACTGGGTACTTAGAAAGTAGTGCTGGATTTCTGAGCAAGCCACCATCATCCAACTGGATACAAGAACTTTTGTAAATCTGAATATATTGGCCAAATTTAGAAAAGAATGGACTCTTTTACAATGACAATGGGATTTGCTAAAGGGAATAAAAGTAGCTTTCCCTGTCCTGGGAGTTTTGCTGTCCAGGACTTTGTAATTGCCCTGGCCTTTGAGTCTGATGATCTAAGAAAACATCTGAGCCCAGGGTAAGATTATATACAAGGGTTGAGATGAACTACCCAGTGACCTCAGGGTTGAGTACAAAACGACCCTTCCTAAGAGTGACACAAATATTAGATTAATACGAAAACCAAGTCTGAAGAATTCTGAGGTTTTACTGTCCAATGAGGAAAAGTAGCTATCACATTCTAATGTGCTGCACTGAGGACAGAATGACACCATGAGCTACCAACACTGAGTGCAACTGAAGAAGGCACATATCTGTGGGCATATGCACATGTGCAACTGAAGAAGGCACATATCTGTGGGAATATGCACATGTGGAACTGAAGAAGGCACATATCTGTGGGCATATGCACATGTGCAACTGAAGAAGGCACATATCTGTGGGCATATGCAATGTGCAACTGAAGAAGGCACAAACCTGTGGGAATATGCAATGTGCAACTGAAGAAGGCATATATCTGGGGGCATATGGACATGTGCTTCCAGGGAATGGATGAATGAGGAGACTCCCTTAAAAGGAGTGGACATCAACTGCATAGTGATTTAGATTCTTTTCACAACAGAGCATTATTTTCAAAATTTGATGCAAAAGAGCTGTGAATTCTTTCCACAAAAGAGACCTACAGTATTTCCCTATTGCTCATACAATCAAAATGACTGCAAAAGACAAATTTATACAGACATCTATAAATACTGCATATAGAACATTTATACTAATCTTTCAAATCTTCAACACCCCAGAAAAAGACCATGTGGAATAACACTATCGTTTATAGTATGCCTTCCAGCATTCAAAATATTAAATTAAATTTCGATCCAATATAATTAAGTGCATAAGCAAAGACAACTGTAAGGACACGAGTGACAAGATAAATTTATACTGAGTATAAGGAGAATAGTGGGAAAGCTAAAGCAAGAACTTCACTGAAGGCTTCAAAATGAACTTTACAATAGAAAAGAGCTTTTCAATTACAGACAGGGAAAATATAAGGCAGATAATCAAACAACTGTAGAGTTTGGGCTTTCTGATATTTGGACTGAAAGATTTGAAAGTCTAAAAATTATTAAGGGAATGATAATTCCTTATAGTTCCAAAGTAGGGTAGGAAGAGCAATGAGAGTGCCAGGAGACTCAGACCTGTATGGACAGGGTCATGTACTTGGGCACTCAAATAGGGTACACTGGGAATTCAAGTCATCAGAGAAGGCGGGGACTCGTCTATGTCTTCTACTTCTGCAAAAGCTGACAGCGAGAGCCCAGAGGCTATTTACTAGAGTGAGAATCTGCATGTTCAGAGTAATGGGTGGATGTGGCCCTAGTGCTCAATCATACAAAGATCATCACCAGGCTCTAAGACACTGGACCAGCTCACATGGACACACCACCTTAGTTTTTATATCTTATTATAATTATCTACAGTACACAGAAATTCTCATTTTACTGTGACCTTCTCTAACTCTTAAAATTGATACAATCCTATCTTTTAAATAGATGCATTGCTATATATGTGCATTCTCTGAAAGATTCTGAACAGTTCAAGTTCATCTGCATTGATTTTAATGTTTGATTTCTTTTGGGTCTTAGAACCAGAGAGAGAAAAGGGGAGAAAAATTTGATTAGGAATCCAATACAACTTGGTAATTTTATATATTAAAGGCTCAAAATATGAGAAAGTATTCTGAGGAGTGGCATTTACGATGATAATTAAAACAGAAGATTAAGTTGTTGAAATAAAGAATCATCAGAGAAGCACAAATATTCTACAATTTCTCTGTGTATCTTTGTGTCTTGACTGCTCTCTTGGCCTTAGTATTTATGCTGATCAATGTGGCTGGGATAAATTAACACTAAAATATAACCCAATAATGAAACTACCATTGGAATTTCCAAAAGCTGAAAAAAAAGTCATCCAAACAGTGGCAGAACCCAACTACTTTTGGGGTGCGTGCATGCACACGTGGGTGCCTGCACAAACACACACACACACACACACACACACACACACACACACACACACACAGAGTAACCTAATCATTTTCTGTAACAAAAACACTTTAAATCTATGAAGAGAAATTTGAAAATCTCCATTCTTCAAGTTGCTAAAATAATACATAAAGGCTGGGTGCGCCTAAGCAGAGAACACAAATCAAGCATGTGTGAGGCCCAGGTGAACTGCCAAACAGGTGTACCGATAGCATCTTATCCCCTCAAATTCTAACAAATTAGTGTAGATATGGAAAGGTAGTTAAAAAATACCACTAGGTCACTCCCCAAACTAGGTACTCAATCGTTAAACTAGAAACTCTCAAGTAAAATGAAGAGAAAAACATAGGCAAGAAGCCAGAGGAGCTGCTGCCTGAGAAACAATAATTTCTTGAATTTTAATCTTCTCGCCACAAAAATATTTAATTACAAAAATGGTAACAATATGAACTGTTGGGTGGTTTTCTTTTAATTTTAAGATAAAATCAGTATTAGCAACTAGACGGAGAAAAGGGTGTTGGTGCTGATACAGTCACAAGGGTGGGATGACTATCTCCACAGTTTATAGGAGGGCATTTACAAACACTTCCTTAAGAGACCAGAACTAGAGAGAGAGAGAGAGAGAGAAAGAGAGAGAGAGAGAGAGAGAGAGAGAGAGAGAGAGAGAGAGAGAGAGAGAGAGAGAGAGAGAGACCGACCCCTCACCTGCAAACTGCTTCACAGAATAGCTGGAATTTGTGTTGTGCGCCTCCAGACCTTTTTATATTTTGTATAACAAGTTTATAACAATTACTGCTATATATTATTCTTCAAAACTAATATGATATGAGGAACTAAGGAACAGTACATATATGCCTTAGAATCAGGAAAGGTGGAAGAAGAATTGTCAATGAAAGCATAGGTAAAGAAAGTCTGGGATGATCTCCCCTAGGGAGCACCCAAAGCGAGACTGTTGGCACACCTGAATTACCATGAATTACCAGTCTCCAACCAAACATGAACTTTTAGCATAGATTTGACTAGGGATTAATTAATATTGTGGACAAGAAATAGCAATAGAAAACAAGCTATACAGGAAATCCTTTAGAATCTATGTATTAATCTTATCGTAATGTTTTCAAAGCTCTTGAATTGAAAATTTGGATAGTTAGAATTTGATAGTTACAAAGCCAATTAAAAGTTGATCATATGAAGGCCACCATTATGCAACAAAATCAGAATTTTAATAGAGTGCAATATAAGTGTGTTTTGAATTTAGGCAGCCAGACAAAATAAAGACAACTATAATTTTACAAGCAAAATAGCTAAAATGCAATTACATATTTATGTCAAAAGGTTAATGGCAGCATTTCAGATTTAACACATTTTTTTCTTCAATCACTGTTGCAGGCTTCTTCCCTCAGATGCATCTGGACACTGTGTTAAGACGGTGCGGCATCTCCAGACACAGGCATCTACAGAGCCAGAACAAGCCCGACCCCACTACAAGTAGTACTCCCTTGGAAAGGTCAGGATAAAGTCAGTATCAGTGATCCAAAATAATGACACAGAGAACTGGGGTTTCTTACTTGCTTAAAATAATCAAATTGCTTTTTGGAGCCCATTCCCTATGGAGGGATACCTTGCTCAGCCTTGATATGGTCCTGCCTAAAGTTGGAATCCCAGACCTTGTTGACTCCCCAAGGAAGGCTTTACCACTCTGAGGAGTGGGTGGAGGATGGGAAGAGGGGGGGAGGAGGAGGAGGAGGAGGAGGCAAAGGAAAGGGACGGGGAGCTGGGGTTTCTATGTAAAATGAAAAGTAAACGTTTTAATAAAAATATGAAAAAAGTAATAGTATGTGCAACCATTATTTATAGTTAACAAAGAAGCTAATTATCAGGTTAAAATGAAGATCTTAATAAGAATATGAAACAACCAAAACAATCTTATAGAAATTTTAAAGAAAATCCCTAAAACTGTATTGCTTAGCCAGTGAATATAAAAGAAAATGCTATTCACATTAGTAATTAATAAAATAAACAGCTTTATATCATGGGAGGTTATTCTAGTCTCACTGAATGCATGGATAAAAACACTAACTTCATATTTATCTCAGTAGAATGAAAAAAGTATGTTTGAATATAAAATAGTAATTTAACTTCAAGAATAAGATTTAAAATAAAGAATAGTTATCCACATTTATCAAGTCATTTGTAATCACAGTAAGGAACTAAAAAATGAACTTATTTTATAAATTACAAAGAAATCATATAACAAACACAAAGGCCCATGAAAGAGCTGTAGATATGAAATTATATAGCTAACAGAAAAATTTTAAATAAAATATTGCCTTGGGATAAGTATTGTCAGAGCTTACTGACATTATAGCATATTTATACTTAGAAGTTATAATTAGATATGTTATAATCTATTCATTTACTCAAGGTACAACAAGATAACCAAGCTAAATAAAGCTATTCCTGCCCGAAACATGTTGTCTATTGCTTCAGCTTGAAGCACACCTTGAGTGAATTCCTCTGTATCTTCCTGCCAATCAAAGAATGGCTGACTGACACAAGCAGACCCTTATCTGCGCCTCTATGTGTAGCACATTCTGCCAAGTGAGGTCACTGCTATGCCGACAGAAGTAAGCAGATTATTACAGTAACTAAGAGCAAACTAAACATTTAGATTTTTGCATGGACAATTTTACACACTGTCTGTCAGATAAAGCACAGGAGGCTGCTGCTTACACAACAAAGTGTGCCTGACAGCTTTCTCCCAGGTTTAGTATCTGATTACATAAACAGGCCATTCCCCACCATAAAGACTGACAGTCTGTCTTAGTTTAAAGTGCAATTTCAGACTATCAGCTTTTCTGTCTTGCACACTAGGCTGATTAACATCAGAGTACTTGCTGGAGGTCCAATCAGCTTTTCCAGTCCCAGAATTCTCAGACATATAAGAACTAGTGGACCTAACAGATAGAAACACATCCTGAAAGATAAATGCTTTCAGGATACTTATATGTATGTATCTGTAGCAATAGCTGTAAGAGAATTCAGGAATAAAATGGTATAAGTTAAGCTAATAATGTTATTTATAAAATTAAAAGGAAACATGGCCATACAAACTATTTATGCATTACTGTTCTTATAGCTGCCATAAGAAAGGATACAGCAATGACTGAGTACAGTCACATAGATGTGGAGATCTGGGATGAAATGATGTTTAAAAGTTACTGCCACTAATTAATATCATTGCCTCCCTTCCAATATACAAAAGACAATTCATAGAGCCAATGCACCGCTATCTATAAATCAGAAATATGGCTCAGAGTAATATTCTATAGCAGCAATACAGTTGTTAGCAAAAATACTTATATGTATAGACAATATGAACTTGCCAGAAATTAAAGATTCAACTTTTGATTAAGCAATAATAACAGCAATAATAATGGTAATAATCACATTGCGGCTCAGCAGTTTAGTGGAAGCCCAGTTACAATTTATGCTGGATGATATTTTAGTTACATAATAATTGCATTCTTCCCAGCAAATACAAGCACCTGACTTTCATGCAAATGAAAACATTTAAGGTAGCATGGCTTATTTACATGGTTTCTTTTAAGGAGAAAAAATAGACAACAGTTACAGGAAGACATTACTGAAAAATCTTAGCTCCACCTTGGAAGAAATGGTCCTACACTGTCTGGAAGCTGCTGACTGGAAACATCCGGGTATGTCCACTAATAACTGAGGGAAACAACTGCCTCTTGCCCATTTCCTCAGAACCAGACCTGACAGACAAGCAGGGCATGCAGCCCATATTCACAGCACATACAACTGGATGGAGAAGAGGGACACACACACAGACTATGTTTCAGAGCAGTACTTTTTCTTTCTGCAGGTTTAAATGCCAGTCCACACTGACATGAACATTGTCTTGAGACAATGCTCGGTCACACAACTCGACACTTCCTCTTTAACTGTCAGCCTAGTTTCTTCAAAAGACATCTTAATCTGATGTAATGAATGATTTTGTCTTTGTGAAACATATGCCTAATCTTTGCACACATAAACCCTGAATTTATCTAAAAATCACCTGTCCTTTCCCAACCCTTCTCAGAGTTAACATGTAGCTTAAGCGGTCTTGCTGCCTAACATGCCGAGCACTTCTCTTTCCCATCTGTCTCCTGACACCAGCACTGAGGAGTAGTCATGAGGACGGTTTGAGAGCTGAAGGGTGAGAACACTTACAATGGCAAACGAGCAGAAGTCACAGACACAATATTGTTCCTAGGAATTCCAGCTGTAACTTTCAAACATTCATAGCAGCTGAAACAGATGAAATATGTTGCTGCAGGTCAGCCCTGATGGATACCTCAGAAATATCGATGTTATTGCTTTTATTTTATTATGTACCACACTTCATAAGCACATACTGCGGAGCACAATAAAACTTCACCACACTGCTTGAGTACTTATTAAACGGGTCAAGAGTTACTATAACAAATAACTTATTCTCTAGGTCCATTAATAACATATCTTGTTGCTCATATAAGAAAAGCTGTCTTGTTTCGGATGAAATGGCATCACTGAGGAAACACACGATGTCGTGAAGTCCTCTGTATACCTTAGTCTTCCTTTCTGAATTCCTATCTTTACTGCTAGCTTGTGCCCAACAGTTTTGAATGATTCATGGGAAATTTATTAATGAATAAAGTGAACAAGGACGAAACCAGAGGCAGCAGCCAAAAGTCCACTGCAGACCTGGGAGCCACAGCACAGAAGGTCCAGAGGAACAGGTACTAAAATCCTGGTGCCTTCTTTCTTTCCAAGGCTTTACCAGTTTACAGGGAACAACGTATGGAGGTGACGTCATCAAGCTGTAATAAAGCAGAATGGCAATCCTGAGGCTACTCTAGAGTCGATGCTTTCTGCAGACAAAACAGCTCGAGGAGAGGACACCGCAGCAACAGGAAAGCACACAGTGGACGGAGGGTAAAAGGACCCGGCAAAAACAAAGCAAAGCCAGCAGCATGCGCGGGGCCTATGGGAAAGTTCTTTCCGATGTGAGAGTGGAAATGAATTCTTTAAACCCAATGAAAACATGACCTGGATGTTTAACTAACAATTTTCATTACATCTTTTGTTTGCAAGAAAACAAAGTAGGAAGTAGAGAAAAGGATAAAAGAATAGCTAGTTAACCAAGATAATACCAAGGAAATTAATGACTCCATGTGCAGGTATCATAAAATGCAGTTGCTATCTACACAAAATATAAGTAAATACAACCAAACAACAAAATTATGGAAAATTACTCAAACAATCAATTCTCCCATGAAGCTAAATGAAGATTTTTAAAAATGTATTTGACTTGGGTTTTAAACAAATAACTAATATTTGTCCAAGTGCTTCTCAAGAATATATTATTCACTTGCATCCCAGGAAACAAAATAATCAGCAGCACACCATTTCATGAGCTAAGAACCAGCCCAATGTCTAGTACCTAACAGGTGCAAGATTAATTGAAGGAATTAGTAGAAAGATGTTTTTCTTCCTTTTGATAATCAGAAAGTTTGAGTGTAGCTAATACTGAGAAATATAAAGCATCCCAAGAATGACTACAGTCCAGAAGGTTTTCTCCAGAAATTAGCAGAAACAAATTATTCAGATTACATGAATCAATGCTGCCTTAGTCATCTGAAGCAGGTCTAGTGTTAGCATCTGATTTGCCTACAGATAGTCATTGCTGCGGGTGCACATGAAACACTGTAATTGGTTTAAATCGGCCTTGCCCATCTGTCTTCAATACTCTTATTACAAGGCAGTAAGCAGAGAACTATCAAAGCTGCCGTATAAGCTGTAAGATCTTTACCCGTTCTTAAATCATTTAAAAATAATGAGAGCTTTAGCCTTTATCTAATTAACGAGTGCCTTCTTTGAATTGGAAAAACTATATCATTTAGCCCACGGTTGTTTAGTAAATTGGCTTGGTGGCAAGGAAGCTAATCCAGGGTAGCAGTCCCAGGGTCTTAGTCCTGGCTTCTTATTACGTGAATTATAATTCAATGATCACCTTAGATCATGGGCTATTCATAAATCAGAAGCCTGACATCAGATGAAAAATTGTATTAATATATGAAACTTATTATATAGTACAAACTGCTCTCTTGATAAATTACATTGTTCAAACTTGACAATGATTGCATTTAAAACATTATTCCTGTTTGCTGTTTTACAGACTGAAACCTCTTCATGAAAAATTTACAACACTCCTCTGTGTTCTGGAGTCAGAGAGCAAGCGCAGCAAATGGCGACAGGACCATCCTTTAGATCTGCAGCAGCAGCTGAGGGCAGGACACTCTGAGGACAGCAGAGGCCCTCGGCTGCTTCCCATGATCTCTATTTCGTCTTATGAAGATACTAATTGTCCTCACCAGCAGAAGCACTGTAAATAATAAAATTTTAATTTCAGCTTATTGGATTGCTTTCTTCTCCTATGTAGGTGTTCCAAAGAAATTTATAGTCATAAATGTTTCACAGAAATTTATAGCATGAGCAAAACAAAAATAAATAAATAAATAAATAAAGGGGGGAGCCCATGAAGTTGAATTTGAATTGAGGCTGAGCTCCTTAGACTATGCGCTATGACAAATGCTTTTCGCCAAGGCTGACTGGGTAGCTCAAGCTGTAGTTCCATATTATTTACATTAATTACATGAAGGCTGCTTTGTTAATGGTACATTCTGGTGTGGGTCGCAGCATGATATGCTAATGACCTAAGAAAAATCTGCATCTCCAATATTTATGATAATTTGTAATAGAAAATAGGGTTGCTTTATTTCTTTCTTCTCACCACAAGGAAAGTCAGCACAGAACAATTTTATTCTGAAAAGAAAGAAGAAAGTTCTAATCAAGACATTTAATTCTATACACAAAGGAAAGCTTCTCGTTGTGAGGGTGCTGTCAGGGACTGTGACAGAGTGCTGGTGTGTCAGCTCGCCACAGGCCTCGCAGGAAGCAGTGGCTGTCAGGTTGGACTCAACAGGAGAAAGCGGAAGCATGAGGAGTGACTTCCACCACCACATGTCCTCCGCTTAGTCTTCCGGACTTCTTTCTGCACAGCGACATGAACAAGACATGAGAGAAGCTTTAAATAAATACACTTATTGTCCAGTAAGTCGCATTTATAATATGAAAGGTTAGGACATATTTGCTAGAATACACTTCTTATTTCTATGATACTACAAATTTTGGGAAATTTAAATTAGGATCACATATTCTCCAAGGATTAGAAATAATAATATGCATTAAATATTAGCATATTTTATAAATATTATTTTTATTATTTATTCTTATTTAATTATGGCTCACATTTTGAATACTATTTTCCAGCAATAAGAATCAACAAAGCACATATGATTTGGCATGCTTAGAACAGATTAATAATGCCTGTTGGAACAAAAGTTCTTATGAACATATCTAACCTATAAGCTATGACTATAAAGACTCTTGGGAAAACCTACAGAGAGGATGCCTTAAGAGTATTGTATGTCAAAGCCTGAGTCCAGATTCTTAGGCTTCAGTGCAACTGAATACAATCTACTAATGAAAAAGTTGCCGTTTTTAAACTTATCACCAGTTTCTAAGTTTCTACAATACAGATTTCTTTTAAAAAAGAATAAGGTGTTGTAAAAGGGGGGGGGGGACTGAAAATGATAAGACTAAAAAGCCTGCTGTGAGACAGTATATTCTAAACAGGACAAGAAGTTGCACCCATGAAACCTCAACAAGGCTGCCTCCAACGAGCCCTGCACAGCAATGACACCAGCTGCCATACAAATGAGGGAAACCCTACACATAGTCCACCCTATGTGAAGAGCTACAGGCTATTAACAGCTGCTGAGAAAGGGAGAATCAGTTTTCCTCAGAGACTACAAGCTGAATAGGTTAGCAAATCCCAAGAGGTAAGCCTTAGACGCGTGTACATATACAATATAACATGGACTCAGCAAGTTATATTTATGTATATACTTATGAGTAAATAAAAATAATTTTAAAAGGAGAGGGTATGAATAGGAAAGAAAGTGGAAGGTGACATGGGAGAAGTATGAGGGATAAGAAGGAAGGATAGAAATAATGTAAATATAATATTCATAAATGAAATTCTAAAGTAAAAGTGTCAATAGAAATCATAAAAACTTTAACAAAAAAAGCAACACTTCCTAAGCTACAAACTCATAGAGTTTGTAACAGTTTAAACACAGCAAGACTGACAAAATCAGGTTTGGGAGTGCTTGGTCTGAGGATTATCCTCAATGCTTCCGTCATAGCAGCCATTCGTGCACATTGTGTGAGTTCAGCTCTGCTCTTAAGTGGAATGTCATAAACAGAATGCAAAGGAAACAAAAGTCTCCACAAGATAAGAGGGAGACTGTGTCCCATTTCAAGAAAAATCTAGCAGCTGCAGCTCAGGTTCTGCATGCCTCGATGAAGAATGGCACGTGACTCTTAAGGTTTACATTAGACATTTACATCCACAAAATGAAAATTTTTTTTCTTTGAAATTATTGAATTGTGTTAAGTTAAAAATAAAAAAGTCCAATGTTTTAATCTCCACATAGGTAGGTTATAATTTTGTAACAGGCAGAGACATCTCTGAGAAAATACTATGATCAAAGTTCTCATGAACTAATTCAACATAATTAATGATTAAGAAAGGAAAATGAGGTGCCTTCGTGTTCATAAACTTCTAGATAACAGTAAAACAATTCTTTTGACTCCCCCTGAAGGCTTCAGTCATAAAACAAAACACCTCCTGCTCCAGGGACAAAGGGAGTCACTTACAACATTAACTGGGTCAGACTGACCTAAAGAAGAACTGCATGGACACGGCTGAGTCTGTACGGCTTATTCACCCGTATTCCACCAAACACGTATGCACTACCAACAGTCTACCATATAAATAATAAACTCTGACAAAACATGAATTCAATGTGTCAAACAACTTCCACTGATCCCAAAGAAGTACTGACAACTCTAACTAATTGAATCCAGTCCTTTCCCACTTGCTGAGTCTCTGAAAGGGTCAGAAAGCCTCTTTTCTGTACATCAAGCTTGAACTACTGATACACTGTATTTTTAGACAGATAGCTGGGTTAAAAAAAAAACAAACCTCTAATAACACAGATGCAAATGAGACAAATAACGATGACGAACTAAAGCCATAAAAAGACAAGTAGATGGTTTGACAGAAAGTACTATGTGGGTGAGGCCGGATTATTCCTAACCAGTTAAAAAGCTGGAGACATAGCTCACTGGTAGAGCTTACTAATATGTGAGAACATGGGATCCAGCCCCAGCACTGATAAGGAATAAAGAAAAAAGAACCCCGCCGGGCGGTGGTGGCGCACGCCTTTAATCCCAGCACTCCGGAGGCAGAGGCAGGCGGATCTCTATGAGTTCGAGATCAGCCTGGTCTACAAGAGCTAGTTCCAGGACAGGCTCTAGAAACTACAGGGAAACCCTGTCTCGAAAAAAAAAAAAAAGAGAGAGAGAGAGAGAAAAGAACCACACAACAACCTATCAATTTCATGAAAAAGAACAGAAATTCTATTCAAAGCAATATTTTGAGTAATAAAACCTATTTGTGTGATGAAACAACCAATGGTCTCCATCTCAAAAGGTCACTGTGACTCAGAAGTGCAAGGTGTATTCTTGGTGGAAAAATGTAATCACATATAAACAAATACACCAAAAATAAAATCTCCTTTTTCAGGACACTGTTTCAATAAAACAGAGACCTTCCTGTGATTTATTCTTTGAAATGTGTAGATCATAAAGGTATGCTCAAATCACAGTATTTAAAAGTTGCTGAAAAGACAATAACAAAGGAGCTAGCAGCATCCATTGCCAGCACTCTGACAAACTGGAGACAGCAGTCACTCCTTCTACAGTATAGACAGTAAAGCTTTCATAAATCCCTTACTTTCCTAAGGCACGAAGGTGGGGCTTTTCAGCACGAACAGGTACCAGTCCCAAGGATTTACATACGGACATTAGTCACATCCCCTTTTCTCAGAGTTCATAATTAGGATTAAATTATGGTATTAATTTGACTAATTTACTAAAGGAAAGGTTATCTATGAAATTACACAATAAACAAAAACCAGAATTTACAAGATTTAGAAAAAAATATGTAAAACATTTTTACTTTAACATCAATTGATTATTCTGCCACAGACCCTGAAATACCCTAGTGACAGAAGGTGACTAGTCCTGGATACTGACTCAGACAGTCTCTTCAGATTAGCCGTACGGACCACTCCATTCGGCTCAGCACTGTACAGTAAGTGGGCGGGGAACCACGGAGAGAGAGGATGGAATGAGGAGGATGCAAAGGTGTCCCTGCCCATCTCCTGGGAACCTTTCCCAGATTTTTCACTAACTTCCAGGGTTTAGAAGATTGTTAGAAAGAAGGAGAAAACACTTCCCTAAAACTATACTGTTATATTTCAAACAAAAGTATACATTATATTTTTAATTAAAATGCTGAGAGATAACTGCTTCGGGTTTAAATGAGAAATGTTAAAATGATCTTAGTTTGATAAATCTGGTTGGCAAGGTAACAAAATAGTGTCATAAACCTTTCAAGTAAATAATATTTTCTCTCCTTAAACACTTGCAGATTTTCTAGTGATTCAGTTTTATACACTTGAAAAGTAAGTGCAAAACGAGATTAAATCCACAACAAGCACAAGGGAGTGCACGTGTGTTGTGTTGCATGAGTATGCATATGTACCCAAGTATAGACTTTAAGTCTGAGAAAGGGCTGGGTTCCTGTTTGGTGACAGCGTAGGCAGCAGTCAATTCTGCAGAAACAAGTCCCTAAAGGACAGTGGAGATGAACCGTGACACGGCCATGTAGCTACAACCTGTTTCAGGTACATGTGCACTGACCTCTGCAGCAGTCATTCTCTGGACAGTGACAGTTGAGGGGTCCCTTGCTCCGGATGTCCTGAAGGTTTGACAACTTGAACATGCCAATAGTTCAGAAAAAATTCCAAATGATGTTTAGAATACTTTCAGCATTTTGCTCTGTATTGTTCACTCTCGGTGATTGTGTCCTAAATAATAAACTGTGGCCTCTGGCGATTTTTCTCAGAATGCTTATGATGAGAACTCATTCATCTAAATCTGCTGGCCAATGGAATAAAATAAATCAAGAATTTCCCAAATATAACAATATTTGTGTTCACTAGATAATTGATGAAGGCTGCTGCACTAATTAAAACCCATCTGAGTTTCATTAATCTTGGTCACCAGGACCAATTGCCATGCACCACACCTCGTGGAATAAGCTCGCCCTTGCAATCCGGTCACACTCAGGTGGGCCTCTCTCCTACATTTTCATGATAGTGTAAAACACTTCAATTTAAAATGTGTATCAAGAACATGTAAACATGCAGGTATTTGGACATAGTTCAAATGGTCAGACTATAAATATTAAAAATAGTAGAAAGTATTGTGAATATTTCTATCTTGTGTGCTCTATTTAACATGTCAGTCATGTGTTCTCATAAACCTAGGAAAGATCTGGAACTCATGCTAACAAGTGCTGACTTCATAGCACATTGTTAGGTGTAAAGTGCATTACAGGAACAGAAGCAGACCGGCTGTGAAGAAAACAGAACGTCCGGCTGACCAGGAACTAAGATGGCATTTCTTGTTAACCTGGTACACATGAATCCCTGTATAGTTTTCCTGTAACAGTCAATCTAGGATACAAAGGCAGACCATGACCACACCACCTGCATAACATAAAACGTTACATTTGGAAAAGCTCTCTCAGAAACTGAAGAAACGTGGTCTCCATTTATCCCTCAAAATGTCACTCTATAGCACAGCTCCCCTTTTCAGATATGAATACTACTATAAGAAGAGTGAAATATCTCATCCACAGTCACATAAGAAGTGACACCGTAGCAACCCAACAAATCCAGGCTTTGGCATCTTTGGATGAAGCACCCAAGAGTCTTTAAGATCGTATAATCTGAACACTTACTTCACACCTACAGCCCTGCCCCAGGTTCAGCTTGCCTCAGAGTCCTCATCTCAGGTGATGGAAGTTGCAGCCAGAAGCGTTCCCATATAACAAGGCGGAGGGAAAGGATATGACATGCTGGGCACAGCAACTATGGAGATGCTGGAAACAGCGATGGGGGTAGGCTGGGAAAACATGTAGTAAGTCTTACCCAGAAACCCCAGTGTTCTAAAGTCAAAAGCTTATGATCTTGGGAAAAAAGAAAGCTTAGACAAGGAAGTATTTATATAAAAAATCCCTAACAAAGATGGTTATAAAATGTTTTATTATCTATAACTGTATTTGCTATAGCGTTTTCTTGTTTCTTAAAAAAGTACATATTATGATGTTCATGAAAACTGATGAGTGAATACCTAAATTCTGATAATGGTAATGAAATTCAGAATATTTTCTCATCAGAAAGTATCTCACAAATGTGAACACGTGAACTTAAAAAGAAGAACAGAAACAACTGAGGACTCTGAACCTTCCTCAACACCTTCCTGGCACTAGACAGCTTCACTGCTAATCAAATATCTCTGCAGAAAAATGTTTTTTCTTCAAATCATTAATAATATTTCTTTATATCTGAAAGTTCAGAACCACAAACCAGAGCTCATTCTCAACATCTGAAACTCATTTTACTATTAAGTCTTCTTACAGTCTTCAGAAATGAAATCAAATGATTGTTTAGGAGCAGGGTATGACTCTGAAGAGTCCTGTATGAGCTGAGCTCAGGTTATAGTATAGAGTTTGGAAAGTAGAAGTTTTCCGCAGGAATTTTAAGATGAGAAAACAAGAAGCACTGCGAGTCTGAAGAGGCTGTTAAAAACCTAGCTGGAGAAGCCAGGCAGGATGCATGCACATGAACCGTATGTGGGACAAAGAGAGGTGTCCCTGGCTGAAGGTGCCCTGTAAGAGAGGAGTATGAGAACAGCTTCTTTCACAAAACAAACACAAGCACTCTACGTGAAAGGGAACAGAGAGACTAATGCAGAGACTGAAAAACAGTATATGGCCACGCACTGCAATCTGCTGACAGCAGACACACCCAACAGTGTCAACTTTCCCGTCACTAACGCTGTGACAAGGCTGCAGTACAAGGGAGGGCTGCAGACGAGCTGTCTCCACCTGGTTTCCACTGGCAAATTCCTCCTAATTTTGTCAAGAGGAAAAGAGGAATTAAAAAGATGTCATTAGTTTAAAAACAACGACAGCAATTACAATGGAAGCTTCGTACTTGGTGAGTCAAATAAGCCTTGTGCCTTAATGTAAGTGAAGGACTTGGGCATAGAAACCAGAAGACCCAGGATCGCAGTGTTTGAGGCAGAGGAGGCTAACAGTGGACATAATCAGATATAAATGGGAATGGGATCCCCTTAAATCTCGTCCCAAGCACACGCCTGCCAGAACCATAGTTCATGAGGTTGTGAGCTATTTTTCTTTTTTTATTCCTACTAAAAAATATTTTAAAATTAACTTTAAATGTAATTAAAATTAATCTACTGCAAAAGAAAAAACTGATTAAGTCTGAAATGCCCATGTACTTCACAGCAAGATAGACTTAAGAAGAACATATATTTATATATTGTCATAAAATATAAAAGAACAACAACATAACAAAAACAAACACAAGGCGGTTGGTGTAAACATCTTTGAAAAGTATTCAATATTACTCAAAAGTGGTCAGTTTTTTTAAGAAACATTGTGAAATTCCCCTCAGGAGATAGTAGCCAGGTCCCTAGTTTAGGAACAGTAAGGAAAGGATGGCATGGGACGACTCCCACTATATCTGAGTTGGGGGGGTTTTAACTGTGGCAAATAAACTTAAAATTTCCAGAGACAGAAATTTCTGGATAATATAACCATATTCTTATTTTTCCAAGACTGAGAAAATGGTACCACCCAAAATGCTTTAATTCCCTTTTTCAATGGTGCTAGAGTTAACCTCATGGGCGTGTTCACGTTCAGTATGCACAAAGCTAGATACAGTGGTACCATTTGTGATCTTGGGTACAGAGGCAGGAGGAAGACAAGTTTGAAGACCTGCCGTTGATGAAAATATTGCAAAGAAAGGACGAACAAATAAATAAACCAACAAAATCACTCACACACACACACACACACACACACACACACAAAACAACAACAACAAAAAACAGCTCTGCCACTGAGCTGCTGTCCTGGGATCTTGGTTTATTTTTAAAAGCTGGGTCCTCTTTGATTCCTTATCACACCCCAGAGCATTTTCCAGTATAGCATGAAACTTCCATGCTGATTACAAGAGCTTCAAGGGCGTGTGTGTGTGTGTGTGGGGGGGGGGTGTTAGGGGTCAGTAATTGTTTCACTTAAGTTTTAAACAGCTACCATTAGAAGTTCCTTTTGCTGTCTGAGACCTCATTTACAAGTGGCTTGGGTTATTTTTATCCCTATTAATAAGACACTTTAAAATTCAGTTTGATAGTCCATCTATTTTAAATTTATTGTATTCACCTCTCTCAGCTTTCAGTGGATTTTTTGTGCTCTGATATTACTTATTTTCTTTATACTTTTAAAAGACCCTTAATTCAAAAGTAAAACCATATAAAAGAATTAATCCACGCTATTTTGTTTAATCTCAAACTTTTACTTACAAAACTCCATTTCAACTTTTAATATTCCCTTCAAATATAATACCAGCTACTCACCAGCCTATAATTGCAATGTTACATTGCAATGCAGTATCATATAATATTAACTTGCTATAATTTTTTAGTTCTAGCTAAAATAAACAAAACCCTACTAAAAAAAGAGGAGAACTCTCGTGAATCCATCAAGACTCCTGAATTCTAGAGACTTTCTTTAGTAATAGCCCTCACTTTGAAGGGAAGCAGGTAACTTCTTCCTGTGTGTTCTGATGAAAAGCACGAGTTATCAGAACTTTTGTAAATGTAAAGTTGTAGAAACCAGTTATTTTTACTGGTTTTCAGCCAAAAAGTCTCAACAACTTAGCTGGTATTTAACCAAAACTTAAAAGTACATTTAAAATATCAGAAACTGGATGGGCAAGAGTATAGCCTCACCACCATTTCCCACTGCATGCATTACTTTCTAATAACTACGAGAAATTTCAGGTTAAAGTGTAGAGAACTAAGATTGACTAAAACTGAGTAAAATTCTTGCAATCTCCCTGGGGTCTGCTCTGCCCTTCTGGTCTTCTTCCATGCCTGGCACCCTGAAGGCAGCAGCACGTCCTGCCTCTATGTGGGTCACAGATGGCCCGAGCCACACGCCGGATTCCGGAGTCATCAATCAGGATCACTTGGCTCTTCTTCCTTCTGGTATTCTCTTTCAGAACTTGCCTCTCAATCATCCCTTGGAAGACTATGTGCCCTTAAGTCTCTGCTTACCTGATTTCCATAGTCTATTAAGGGCGCACCAGCACAGGCTTGCTTAACATTGAAGTGTCCTTATTGGCTTCTATTCAAAGACACATCCTAGCATACCCTCTGGACCTACTCACATTCTGTAAGAGTAAGAGAATGAAAATACATTTTCTAACCTTTTTCATTTATAAAGTTGAATCCAAAGATAAGTTTTATGTGGATAATTTTAAACAATAATAATTTTAGTAAACAAAAAATTGGGGAAAGCCATTAACTTGCAATATACCTATACATGAGTGAACATACACATACATCCTTCATAAGTAACAATCTTACATACTCTAAAAGCCAGGATAAGATATCATAAATACAAAGTAGATAATATTTCATTCAACCTAATCAAAGCATGATGTGTGCAGAGGAATCTTGATGTTCTCACTAGAAGTGCTGTGGCACAGACCTGACCTAATCTGCGAGGAGCACTAGAGCAGGAGGGGCAAGTCACCATCTGTGGAAAACCAGGAGGAAAGGAGGAAGGGTATCGGCACAGCACAGCCTGGACGGCTGGAGAGAGTAAAGAGAATTCACACCGCTGAAGCAGACACGAGAGGATGGTGGGAAGAATAAGTCTCGAGGAGCTCAAGGGGGCCAGGGGCAAACATCTTTGTAGGCAGCTCTTGGGTACTTTCAGATAGAAATTCCTGCAATGCAACACTTTTATGAGTTCTGATGATAATAGAAATAGTTTCTAGAAATACAGTTGATGTTTAAGATGACTACTCCTTAAACAAAATCATTTGTATTTTGTTCAGGAGCTACCTATTGTATTAACTGGAGCTATTTTATATTTCTATATGAGATATTTCAAATAGAAAATAAATGGAAAGTTATGGCTTTCAAGGGTGGTACTCATGAAAACAAGACCTGATCATTCACAAGTTAATAAACATTTCTAGAATAAACTCATGAAAACAAGAACTGCTCATTCACAAGTTAATAAACATTTCTAGAATACATTCATGGAAACAAGACCTGCTCATTCACAAGCTGATAAACGTTTCTAGAATAAACTCATGGAAATAAGACCTGCTCATTCACAAGCTGATAAATGTTTCTAGAATAAACTCATGGAAATAAGACCTGCTCATTCACAAGCTGACAAACATTTCGAGAATAAACTCATGGAAACAAGAACTGCTCATTCACAAGTTAATAAACGGTTCTAGAATAAACTCATGGAAACAAGACCTGTTCATTCACAAGCTGATAACAGTTCTAGGATAAAACTTAGGTTAGGAAAAAAGAAAAAAAGTTAACATAGATTTTAGGATTCTCTTCATGGTCTCATTCTATTCACAGTGAGGACAGGATTATAGAGATCATGAATATATCTCAGTATTAAAAATGATCATATTTTCTATTAACAACTTTCTGAAAAACAAAAACAGCAGTTCCTTCATTGCATAGTTAGCCTGCAAACACTATTACAATCAATAGTTTCAAACTAAATAGGAAGATAGGCAGGGGAAGGATACTTTTGCTCAGCATATTTTTACATAAGAGATACCTCTAACTAAAAAACTTGTGTTGACTGCAGTAGGAATATGAGAGAATAGAAGAATTCTAAAAGAGAAACTTGTGTTGATGCAAAAATTACATTACTCACATTTTTCAGCTCAATGCAAACTTGATGTAATTAATTAAATTTAAATTATCTAAAAACTAGAGAATTAATATTCACTTTTAATCTCTTCAGCTTATTTTAATGTGGTTACTTTCCATGAACGTGAATCAGAAATTGCTGAAGTAGTAGCTCAGAGCAAAATACTCCAAGCCCAGAAACACCCTAAAGCACAGCAGCCTGCCAGGCTCCCTTCTCGCTACTTTCTTCAGCATCACACTGCCTGTACAGAGACCATGTGCCGCAGGTACTGAGCTGAGAAGCACACATATATTTTCAGAACTCGCAGAAAGTTACTATTAATAACACGGATGGAAAGCAAAGTAAGCAAATGCTTCCTGAAGAGTGCATTTTAGAGGTCAAAACAAATAGAAATAAACCACACTAAAAAACAAATTTACAGAGAAAATTCCCAGAGTCAAAACCAGGCCAGTTTTTCCCGAAGTGTATACTAATGGCTTAATAAGAAACAATACAGTATAACAATAAAATCACTTCATTAAAATATCAATGAGAACAACAATGGGATTATCTAATACACAATGTGAATGTATTAAGCACACTAGGAAATAATATTTAAAACTTGAACTATTTATTATATGTGGGAATAATAGCTTCCAATTATAAGACAGATGCTACAACAGAGTCTTAAAGACACTATAAACTTATGGACCAATATGGAGAACATTGAGAAGCAGGTGTTGTGGCAGGCACTTGGGTGAACAAGGGTAACAAATACAAAACCAGAAGTGTGCGCCTGATAAAACTACAGAGCTTGTGTTCAAATGGTGAGTGCTTTGGATATACGGACTCCGATGACTTCCAGGTTTGATCTCATAGTCAGGACAATCAGCATTTGTAGCAGAAGATTGAAGGATAATAATTAGTTGTGACAGTCATAAACTTACAGTTAAAAACCTATCTTGAGTGGGACGTGCATCCCATAAATTTTCAGTGTAAATATTTCCGTGCTGGGTAATCACAAACTACAGCTGTTCATGGGATTCTAAAAGTCAACACTTCTGGCCATAGAAGAGTGGGCCCCGGTACATTGCCACACAAGAGAGAACTGTCAAGTATGATTCTGACATTATACTTAGTGCCTTTAGCACTAAGTGAGCATGCCTCCCACGGAGACCAGCATGTAGGACAGAACGCAGGAGGGAGTAGAGAGCAGGCCTTCACTGGGTTATGTACAGAGCAAGAGAAAGATGTTCCAACTTCATTATATTCATAAGATTGAAAAGAGCCTCCCTGAGAAAGGAGTGAAATTAGTCAATAGGACCAATGAGGAGGCAGGAAAGGAGTCAGATATGAGATTCCCATGAAGAAAGTATAGAATTAACAGGGGCAGTTAAGATGCGGTAAGTCAGAGTAAAATGGGAGGTGATCAAAGTCTGATTCTACTCTGGATGTCGCAGTTGGACACAGAAGCTGAGAGTTAGAGACGTCGAGAAAAACAGAAGTTGAGGGTGTGTGGTATAAACAGAGGGCAGTTCTAACAAGTGAGGTGGGCAGGGTTCTAAAAGGTGAGGACAGAACAGGTATCTGTCTAAGGAGGTTAAACCAGGGATGAACAGAGGAGAACTGCAGACAGCAAAGGGACGCCAGAAAGCCACAATGCAGGCATTGACACGCTGCAGCTGCTGCTCCCCATCCGGCACCAGCTAGAGCACCACACAGAGGGAGCTAAACCTGCCATGCTACGAAGATGAACCGCTATGAAACAATGCTGAGGCTGACTTAAAAAATCTGTAACTATAAAAATACGAAATTAAAATTTAAAACTTGTAAAGTTAAACAGTGACTCAATGAATAGTCACAAAAAATGATATATAGTAAAAATGTGAGATTTAGCACCACAGTGACATATAAAAGGTCAGTGGAACCATTCTCACGTGAATGTTCATCACAGGTTCTTCTCTTTCTCTTTTTGATACAGGGTTTCTCTGTGTATCTTTGGCTGTCCGGGAACTCACTGTGTAGACCAGGCTGGCCTTGAACTCAGAAATCTGCCTGCCTCTGCCTCTGCCTCTGCCGGAATTAAAGGCGTGTGCCACCAAGACCTGGGTGCATGTTCTTAAATAAAAGAATTAGCTTACTAGAAATCACTTAAAAGATTGAAGAAAAATAATTAAACCTAAAGGTGTAAGGAAACTAAATGTCCTTCAACAAATTAAAATTTCCAGCACAAAAAATAAACCCTATAATTATTACACACAAATCTTACCACACTGACAATAAAGCACTCAGACTGGAGGTGAGCGACAGACAAGCTTAACTGCGCTGACTGTGTAAGGTTCTGCCTCATCCCCGTCTCGCCTACTGAACTGCTTTTCTCAGAACAAGTCTCACTAAGAAGCTACATTTAAGTATCTGCATCTGATTTTTTTTTTTAGATGCATCCAAATTTTCTTCACAGTGAAAATAAAGCATCCAGCTAATAAGGCAGCCTAGACTCGAAAAGTAGTACATGGGGGAGGAAGAAAAAAGTGGCTATAGCATGTCTGAAACAGACAAACCATTACAAAAGACAAAATTCCTTCAAAGTAACAGGTACTATTATCAGATCCTGATGTGCAAATATGTAATGAAGGGACCTGGCATAACATTATTTTACATCACACTGAGGACAGCGGACATCATGAGCCTTTCACTGCCTTAAGCGCCACCATTTGCCTCAAGACAAAAATAAGTCTTCATCCTTTTTGGCATCTAACACGAGTCACTGGGTTTTGAGTTTGTCTGCTGGGCTGTCTCCTCTCTTCCCTTTTAGTACGGTAGTATGTGTTCAGTACTGTTGGATGTTGGATGCACGCAGCTTGCTTTGGAGTCATCAGGGAGCTACAGGTAAGAGACTGCCTTGAGTCTCAGGAAAAACTCTCGACAATTAAAAGTGTTGAGACTGTGAAAAACTATGAGAACTTTGGAAGATGAATTAGGTCCATTTTGCATTATATGACTAAAAACCAATGAGGCCCAAGGGTAGAATGTGGTTTGAATGAATCTTGTTCCCATAGGGTCATCTATTTGAATGTGTGGTTCCCAGATGGTGGACTGTTTAGGAAGGATCAGCAGGTGTGGTCTTGTGAGGGAGGTGTGAGGCTGGGAGTGAAAAGTTGCTTTACTCATGGTGCCTCTTAGAGCAAAAGAAAAATAACTAAGACAGACGGATATACATCTTCCTAAAAAAATGCCTATATTTCATATCACTGTGTTACATGGGGCAAGGGAGTAAAAATGACTGATGATCTTCTAGGAATATTTAGATGGGTCCTGAAGGAGAAGAAAAGAATCCACGATGTCCTTCTCCTTGGCTACCTTTCTTGGCTTCTGTAACTTATAAGAACTCACAGGAACACAAGGTGTCTCTCAGAGCTGGATACCTTGTATGAAAAAGAAGGCAGAATAAGACAGAAAGACAGAGCAGAGCTTCCTCCATGTTGCATTCTTGCTGAGGCCATTTCATTTGATCTCCTTGATACAGAATTCCATGGAAAATTACCCAACTCTATTCTAGGAATCCAACGCCAGGATGCCCTAGCTAGCTTAGCTTTTGTTAATCTTGTATGGAACTTTCTCCAGCTAACCGCTTATTTCAGCGTCTGTTAAACTGCTTACTTCTGTGAAGCCCTCTGCAGTTGTCAGCTGAGAAGCAGTATGGTTTCTGTCTTTAAAATCCTGTGCTCTGGACACTTGGGGCTGCGCCTAGGCCCATGAATACTCGAGTGTAGTCCCAGCCAGCTAGAATAAGTCTTTCAACTGGCTATAAATGCCTAATGGTCATCTCTTGTGAGCGACCCATAACAGAATGATGGCCGCTCAAGCTATAAAGTGTGTGTAGACAACACTATGGGGAAAGCTGGATTCCTAAGGTTTAGATACACCCTGCCACTGTCACAGATGATACACACACACACACACACACACACACACACACACACACACACACATCCCACATGGAGCTCTTCACCCTGCCCATGACTGTTGTAGTGTGCTTTCTGCTGCTGTGACCAAGAGCAACTTGAAGAGGAAAGGATTCGTTTTAGCTTACTTGTATCATCAGGTCAAGCAGTGAGGGAGTGCAGGTAAGAGCTCAAGGTGGAAACCTGGAGCAGGAACTCGAGCAGAGACCATGGAGGAGAGTTGCTTACTGCCAACTTGCTCAGTAACCTTTCTTATTCCGTCCTGGCCTGAGTGCCCAGGAACAGCAGAGCCACAGTGTGGTGAAACCTCTTCCATCGATTAGTGATCAAGAAAAGGTCCCACGTGCCAGAGGCCAATCTGACAGAGGCAATTCCTCAACTGAAGCTCTCTCTTCACAAGTGTCAATAGTTTGTGTGAAGCTACAAAAGGCCACCTGTCACAATCATCCATACAGTATCTCTCAAGGACTTAAAAGAGGGAGAAAGAAAAGTCTAAAATAACCCATGTACTTAGCAAATAGAAATGTAAGTCATAAAAGCGTGGAACTGGCTGGACTCCGGAATAACACAGAGAGTTAAAAGGGAGGCCAGAACAGAACTGAGGCTCTTTAACACCATGAAAACCATAAACTCCAGCAAGAGCTGCCTGCATGCCTGCTGGGTCCTGGCTTTCCAAGTCTTCATTATTATCTGCCCAGCACTGAGTGTATACATAATAGTGTGCGGAACAAGACAAAGTAATCACAAGTGTCAAATACTTGGCACATACTGAAGGAAAAAGCACTACAGAACAGAGGTCCCTTTTGGGTTCACAAGTACCCAAGGTAAAGCCACAGTACTTACGGATCATGTGAATACAGCCAGTTAAGTTGGGCTTGCCTTTTGCAAGCCCTAAAACAATGATATCCCTTTAATTATACTGCCCTTTTCAGAGTATGATGGCCTGCCCCCAAAATAAAATTTCCTGTAAATACAAAGTGTCATTTAGTATTCAACATCTATCCCCAGTCTTTCGATCAATGTTCTCCATGCAAAACAGGAGGGGGAAAAAGCAAATTAACTTATAAGTCCCAGAATATAAGAAATTAATGAACCATGAGAGAAAATAAAATAAAGAGGTGCACTGGTACAAAGACGACGATATAATTAAGCTAGCTTTTCTCTCACACCTCACACCCATCAGAACGGCTACTATTAAAATTTAATTAATTAGCCAATTAAAAGCGAAAAAGAAAAAGCATGTATTGGTGAGGATTTAAAATAAGAGAGATTCTTTTGCACTTCTCATGGGAAGGAAAATGGTACAGGCTCTATGAAAATGAGTATAATCATCAGATGGGAGGAGGAAGGGGAAGAGGAGAAGGAAGCAATTGGGAAAAAGGAAAAGAACAGAAGGCAAAAAAAGAGGAGCAAAATGGAGGAGAAGGGGAAGAAGAGGGAGAGAGGAAGATAGAGCACACTTTTAAAGGAAAAGAACACACAAGAAAAAGGCGCACAGAGAAGTATCACAGGGAAAGTGAGTTTCAGGCCAGGGTCTCCGCATTAGTGCACACTTCCACCTACAAGATGCTGATGCTCATATTATATTCCTATCAAAGCTAAGTAAATGTCATTAATAACTAAAATTTCAAAAATATTTTACTTGAGTGTGGAGGAAGGTTGTGTCATTTTGCTTGACAGCATCTCTCTGCAGCCTTGCTTGCCCTGAAACTCCACCTGCTTCGGCCTCCTGAGTGTTGAGATTAAAGGTGTGTGCCACCATACGCAGCCCTCAAAACATATTTGATAATGCTTCACAGTTGTATAATACCTTGAAGACTGAAATGTCAGATTCTGTCCAGCTTCTTCCCTCCACATTCTTTCTGAAGTTTCAATGCATAGATATGGCGCTCTATGAACCTACATTGTGTGCTTTGGCTCCAAAGATATGTTTGGTCCTAATCTATGAAATTATTAAAGAGAAACACACACACACATTCACTCACACACACAAAACAAAGAAACAACAACCAAACCAGGAGAAAGCAACAGACAAAAGCAATCTGAAAATTAAGCCCCAGGGCTGTCTAGCAGTTATTAGATGAACAAGCAGAGCCATAAGGAAGCTCACAGTGACACGGGGGGGGGGGGGGGGGGGGGAGGCTGGGTCTAACAGATAAACGAAGAGCTAGCTAACTGTGCGATCACTCTGCCTAGGGTAGGTGATGAGAAGATTGGGGTTGGAGAGCTAAACCATCCCCACTCCCCTTATCACCACGTCCTTGACAAGGACTAACTGATCATGAAATCTAATTAGGTGGAGACAAGAAAAAGCAGGAAGACAGGAGGTGCACACAGAAGAAATAACAGACCTTTTGAGTCAAGGGTGTGGATAAATTAAGAGCTGGCCATGAATGTTGGGTCAGGGAGGCTCTGTTTCTTTGTAGGACAGAAGATATGGTAGTTCAGTTTTATTTCTGGAATAACGCAGCCAGGGAAGTCGGAAAAAGACACTGTCAGCCAGGCAGGCGGATTGATGTCACAGGGAGAGTTGTCTGAGAGAAGGACACTGGAGCTCCTGCACACTGACCACAAGGAGGCAGGGCATGTCAGCATGGGTGCATACAGCTGTGAGAAGGGGTGGGAGAGGGGTGCATTTCATGAAGGCTTTAAATTTCACAGAGGGATGCCCTTCCTCAGCTTACAGGAACTTCTGAAAAAAATGTGAGATTTGGGGACAGAGGGCATGTGAGATACCAAGCGGGGGGATTTGTGGACAGAAAGAATGTAAGATACCAAGTGGGGAGAGGGGGATTTGCAGACAGACAGCATGTGAGATACCAAGGGGAGATCTGCGGACAGACAGCATGTGAGATACCAAGGGGAGATCTGCGGACAGACAGCATGGGAGATACCAAGGGGAAATCTGCAGACAGACAGCATGGGAGATACCAAGGGGGGATTTGGGGACAGAGAGCATGTGAGATACGAAGCAAGAAGAGTGCAAAGGAAAGTAGGAAAGAACGGAAAGTCAGTCACTAGATCCAGACTTAGGGGACACAAAAGAACGAGGGTGGCATGGGCTTCCATAACACTGAACAGTCTTTGGACTTCTCCTAGCTGCCTCTTTTGTAGTTTTCTACAACTGGCTTTCTTCTAGAAGAATATTCTGTGTGCCTATATATAAAGTTTCTGTAATTATGAGCAATTTATTAGCCAAATTCCTAAACGCACACCTTCTGTGGAAATGAACTTTCTTTTTCATGTTTTTTGGCAAGATAATTAGCTGATGGAACAGAAACCAACTGATTTAGTACCCGAAACCTTAGATGAGAGGAACAACTCCCTACTCTCCTTCAAGCCCTCCACTCATTTTAAAGCTGCTGATCTGAACAATCAAATATAGCCAAATCCACCCATTACCCATTAGGAGACATCCCGTCAGGTTCAGCTCCACTGTCCACTGGGCAGCTCTCAACTGGACATCTACACATAGCTCTTGCATCTCTGGCTCAGGGAACAATGTAGAAAAGGAAACAGAAAGACTGTAGGAGCCAGAAGACCAGGAGGTCAGGAGGGAAAGATGCCTCCTAGGATGGCAGCCTGAGACCGGAAGGACAGCAGTAACAATGGCCTGTTGGCGTGGAAGGAGGAAAATGTCTCAGTGAGGCAAAGACCTGCAGGCTGCTATTGACAGCTGACAGGAGAGTTAGCCGCTCCAGGAATGAGTCCCCGTGTTGGTTGTCCATTTCAGAATGGTCAGCTTTGAAACCATATGCACAACACAACAAATGTGACCAGTAGGTTGTATGTGTATGAGTTCATACATATGCATAGTTACATGCATGCATTGAGCAACAATAGAAACAGCCGATCAACTTGAGAACTGGGGAAACATGAGAGTGTTGGAGGGAGGGTAACTTGATGGGGCTGGAAATGATGTAATTCTGTTTCAATTAAATTAGTAATTAAAAAAAGTAATTTTACCAATGATAAAATGAATAACAAAGTTATACTAGAAAATTTTCAACTATAGTTACTGGTGATAGTTTAAAATACTGATTTTTTTTTTCTTTAAAAGTTTCCTAACACAAACTTGTATTACAGAACACCTATTCTGGTCTTCATTATATCCTCACACTGCCCTACTTTGTGAGATTCTAGTTAGTCTGGGTTGCACATTCAACATCAAGTGAATATCATCACAAGCAGATATGTTTAGCATACTCTCTGGTACGGATCTGACTGCTCCTCAAACTGTGCAAGCCAACAGCATAACTACAGAAACTTAAAGTCAGCAGCAGAAGCCAGTAACACAATGTAGGCTACTGCACTATCACCCACCAAGGCAAGCACAAGTAAGAGGATAGATATGAGTGCTCTTATTCACAGCCATAAATCATATTGCCAGAGAATTATGGGAAACATGGAGGAAATAAGCTGTCTCTTGTGGTGGCTGTTAAACTGAGCTTGTTTAAACTTTTATATCAGACAGCAGAAGCAACATCCCACAAGATACACTTTGAGATTCACACGATTATCATTATCTTTAAAGTAAGGCAGATTTTACCCAGAAAAATTATAAGGACCGGGACAGAAAAGGAAAAAGCAGGCTGGAATAAGAGGCCTAACCTTGTAATATCCAAGGAACAGCCAACGGGAGGTGTGAAGCTTTAAAGTACCATGAGACTACGAGCAGCCCCTCCAGCAGCCACTACAGCACACTCCCTACAGCTCCCTCTCCAACTTTCAGTCTCCCAGCTGCGCAACCTGACCAAGATGGCCTTGACTGCATCAGAGGACTCTGGATGTTGACACATGATACCCCTTGGGAGGTGAAGGCCATGTCACAACCTAGCTTGCTTTCCAGCTGTGGCATGTCTCAGCACAGGAGAGCAGGAAGCAGACAAAGAGAGATACATTGTTTCCTTTATGATAAGTGTGGTGCTAAGATGTTTTATTCTTCACTCACATTTAGTATTTTTTCTGTTCAATGGCCTTCAAAGAAGTTAAATACAATAAAAATATGTTTAAAACTTGTATTATTGAAATGTATTGAATAATGGCTTCCAGGATTGGAAACAAGCCACATGTGATTGAATATAATCTATCTTTGGGCCCTCCAGAGGAGGCCATGGCTGACGTGATAGTTCTCTGTGTTAGATTTCACATTTGGATTCCTGATTGAGCCGTGTGTGTGTGTGTGTGTGTGTGTGTGTGTGTGTGTGTGTGTGTAAGTGTAAGTGTAAGAAGGCAGCAGCTGAGTTAAAACAGATCTTCGCAAAAGAGCTTTTTTTTTTTTTTAGTCTGAACAGGGTAGAAACTTGCTCTGATAACCTAAAAATGAATATACAAATACTTCATACATTCAAGCAACAATTCAAACCCACAGATAAACCTACAGTGAATGTCAGTTATGTTTAGTAAAGCAAACTGTAAAAAACAAAGAAACACACAGAAGAGTGCACAAACTTAACTCCTCCCACCCATGCTGGGCACAGAACTCATTACAGTAAATTAAGGTGATAACGTGACAAGTGACCAACAAGGCACAGATCCAGCTCTGCACCACACAGTAATATGGAAATGCTTTCTCTGCCCCTAGCCCTGTTGTGCCAGTTGTGATTCCCACTGGTAACACAGGAAAGCATTTCAGACACAGTATGGCTACGACGTGGACCCATTTCATCATGATGTCAACGGTCATCTTACATTTGCAAGTCGGGCTTAGAAAGCAAAATTTAGCAACATAGAATAGCACGTTGTACATGTCTTTATATTTTACATAAAAAATTGAACAATTAAATTTTAAACCAAGGTAAAACGAATTTGCGGGTACCTTGGCAAACCTGGCCAAGGAATGCTGCAAAAATCACAACAAGCAACAGACACCAGGCGGGAAATTTATTGGAGATGAGGGATATGCAAAAGACTGCCTCCAACTGAGGACAGGAAGAAGAGACATGGCCAAGACCCTGTGTGTTTTATAGGTTATGGACCATAAGCATTAGAAAACTACACAAAGGTGGAAACATGTTGTATTGGTGATAACAGAGCACTGGGGAGGAACCCGGTGCTGGAATATGGGCGGTCCTTACTAACAGTTGACTTCAAAATGGTATGCAAAAAATAAATAGAACAGTACCCCACAGTCACATTAGAAAAATTTCCATCCATCACTTTTTGGAAACTAAATACTATGAAATCCCTTCACTTGTCCAGAACAAATGACACAGGATTCTGAGAATACATGGGTCTTAAATAAGTGACAAATACGGTCCTTTGCATATATTCCATGGCTTCCAGGCTTTGTGTACTTAGGGGACTCCTAAGTGGGTGGCTGAGTGCTTCTCTGCATCTATAACTGGTTTTGCTGCCTTCTCCTTCGCTCTTTTACTTTGCTTTGTTTGCTTTGCCCTATTCCACTGTCTTAGCGTTTATTTCATTATTATGTTTCAGAAGCCTGTTTGTTTTCTAATGAGAAACAGACAGGAAGTGGATCCAGAAGGGAGGGAAGGTTGGGAGGAATTGGGAGGAGCAAAGGGAGAGGAAACTGTAATAAGAAAAAAAATCTATTTTCAATAAAAGGGAAAAAAGAAGTAAAAACTATGATAGAAATATTTATCTAAAAACAATATTTATATATGCTAAAATAATGAAATGTATGCCTTGATATTGACAAAGTAATTTTAACAAAGCTAAAAATAATTACCTAAAGATATGTGCAATTTTATTTGCATTTTGTAATTTGTAAACAAGACAATATCAAAATAACATCATAAACATTATTTGCTTACACCAAAAAATTATTACATGTGCGTTTCTGAAAAGGAAGGATTGGTGAAGATTACTACACATAGCATGCACCCATGACAAAGAGACGAGTACACGAAGGAAGGAGCTGTAAGGGCTGGCAGCAGGAACTCAGCACTCAGAGGAGTCTTAGTACAAAGCACATGATGTGGACTGACAGCATCACAGGTGACACAGGACAAAACAAAAGAGCAGGGCTGAGAAAGGTGTCAGCTCCTGTCCTTGCAAGATTTGGACACAATGGATTATCAATTCACAGCAGTAAACAGAAACACAAAATGTATATGAGAACTCTGCAGACAGGAAAGTGGCATGACCACTCACAGGAGCTGTGATGCTGTTTACTATGTGGTGCCTGCTCACATGGGAATTTTATGCTTTGAATTCAGGATTAGCTAGAATATCAGAAAATGTTAAACCTGCAGATCAAAGAAAAGTCAAACCTAAAACACTAATTTACTCAGAAATAGATTTTTAGCATAAAACATATCAGGAAATCAAGAAGAGTCTTCATAATTTTACGAGAAACAAAAGAGTGCATAATTGATAAAGATTTGTATAAAACGCTTCCTTTTTAAAAAAATTTATTTATTTATTATGTACACAACATTCTCCTCCATGTATGCCTGTACACCAGAAGAGGGCACCAGATCTCAATATAGATGGTTGTGAGCCTCCATGTGCTTGCTGAGAATTATACAGTGCTCTTAACTTCTGAGACATCTCTCCAGCCCAAAAAACCCAGTTTCTTATCCTTTATCAACTACTTAATTTATATCCCCAGATTTCTAACAGGTCTAATTACTGATATAATGATCAAAAGATAAAATCATCGATGTTTATGAAATGAAAGCTACTGACTTGCAAGTTATAAAGATTATTATCAGAAAACGGCTCCAGTCTTTAAATTTGATGTATAAAATTTTAAAAATATCTTAGCCCACTATAACACCATTCACATAAATACAAAAATAAAATACAGAATTCTAAATTTAAGTATATTTAAAACTCATCAAATAAAATGCCAATGGCACAGTGGCATAATATGGTAAGAGAAGTTAAAATTCAAGACCCAGCAAGAACTTTTATTGCATTTGTAAAAACAAAATTTCACAATGAGGAGCCCATTTTCTTAGGAAAAGCTAACTCAGCCTTGGTCAGTGAGTAGAAAATTCAAATATGTACTGCAAATGCTAACTGACCTACAAAGGCCTTGAAGCTGTTATTTCAAAATTCCCCAATCTTTGTCGTTTCACAAAATCTCTCTTCATTAATGAGACCTTAGCTTTAGGGTGAAAATTCCACTTCCTTCAGAAAACGGACATGGTGAAAGGTTGAATCAGAAGGCAGCCTTCTGGTTATGGTTTGAAGAGTGATGGCCCCAGAGGTTCATATATTTGAATGGAACTCTTTGGCCTTGCTGGAAGAAGTGTGTCGCTGGGCATTGGCTTTGAGGTCACACAAGCCCAGGTTCTCTTCCTGCCTCCTGAGGGCCAGAATACAGAGTTCTCAGCTACTTCTCCATGCCCTAAGGGTTAAGGATACTGAACAACTTTTTTAAGTGTTTCTGGGTCATTTGATAGTCTTCTACTGAGAATTCTGTTTAGTTCTGTACCACATTTATAAATCACATTGTTTGGTTAGCTGATATTTAGTTTCTTGAGTTCTTTATATTTTTTTGGACATCAGCCTGAAGGCGTAAGTCACAAACAATCCCACACCAGTTTGGAATTATGATTAATAGAATGGTTATTTATTTAAAGGGGAAAAACTTACAGATCACAGTCCCAGCCAAAAGCCCTCTGCACAATTAGGAAGGGAGCCTAGTCGCCCCCGAAGCAGAGCCAGAAGCCAGAGAGCCAGTGGAGGGAAGTGGCCGCATTTTTAAAGGGAGAGACCACGCCCCAATGGGATGGTATCTCAGCGGCTATTGGCTGAAGGAGCGGAAGGAGCTCCCGCAACATCAGTCCTCTGTCAGATATGAGGCTGATAAAGATCTTTCCCCATTCTGTAGGCTTCCATTTTGCCCTATTGACGGTGTCCTTTGCCTTATGAAAAAATTTCAATTTCATGAGGTACCATTAATTAATTGTCCATCTTATTGCTTGTGCTATTGGTGTTCTATTCAGAAAGTTGTCTCCTGTGCTAATGTGTTTGAGATTATTTCTTGCTCAACTATGTTTATCGCAACTTTATTGGTAATACACAGAATGTGGAAACAACCTTGATACCCCTCAACTAAGAAATGGATAAAATGTACCACATTTACTCAGCTGTTAAAAACAAGGACACCAGGAAATCTGAAGGCAAATGGATGGATAGAAAAAACAAACAAACAAAAACCTCCTCTTGTGAGATAATGTAGACTGAGAGACAAGCGTGGTGTGTACTCACTTATAAAGGAACACCAGCTATAAAATAAAGGATAGCTATGCTACAACCCACAGACACAGAGACTAGGTAATAAATGGTGCCTAGTCCAATTGTCATCAGAGAGACTTGATCCAGAAATTGATGGAAACAGATGCCAAACATTAGGTAGTGTTCATGGAATCCTGCAGAAGAGGGTGAGAAAAGATTGTAGAAGCCAGAAGGGCCAAGGATACCTAAAGAAAATGAAAACTCACAGAAACAACTAACCTGGACTCATAGAGCCTCACAGACTCTAAACTGACAACCAGGGAGCCTGCATGGGACTGACCCAGACCTCTGCATGTATGGTACAACTGTGTAGTTTAGTACCATTGTGGGACGCCTAACAATAGAAGCAGGGGCTGTCTCTGCCTCTTCTGCTGATTTTGGGACTCTCCACTTCATAATGGGTCTCCTTGTCTAGCATTCAATACATAGGGAGGTGCTTAGTCTTGGTCATATTTTCTTGATACTCATGGGAGCCCTGCCTTTTCCTAAACAGAAACAGAGGAGGAATGGATTGGGCAATGGGGACAGGGTGGGAGGTAGAGGGACTGGAAGGAGAGAAAAAGGGGAGACTGCAGTCAGAATGTATAAATAAATAAATAAATAAATAAATAAATAAATAAATAAACAAACAAACAAACAAGGAAACAAGGAAACAAATAATAAGTTTAAAACAAAAGGAAAAATCATAACATGGTAACTATCAAGACTCAGAGGTCTTCCTTCAGTCAGCAACGCAGGGCAGGGCAGAATTCCAACACATTGATGAGAGCTTTCATAGAGAACATCAGGGGTTGGAGAGATGGCTCGGTGATTGCAGAGGACCCAACCTCAAATACTAGTATCTACATTGGGCTATTCACAACTAACTTTGACTCCAGCTTTAAGGAGATCTGATTCCTCTGGCCTTCTTGGGTCAAGCATTCACATGCCCACACAGATGCATAGAAATGAAATAAGCAAGCGATTAAATTCACTACTTCCTTCAACTTCCACAGATGATTTGAATAATACTGTTCATGTGAAATACAAAGGCCATCTAGAAGAAGCAAACTCAGTCCATGCAAAGATTAGAATGTCATATAAGGAATGCCTCAATGTTACCAAGAAGTACAAAATGCCATTGCTTTGTTTGTAAACTAAGGCACCAACACAGCTAGAGTTACACCAGGAAGGAACAAATAACTGAAAGTATTAAAGATTTCCCTGCCTCTGCTTCTTGACTAGAGGTGTGCACTACCACACCCAATACAGAGGTTGTTTAAGGAACCCACAAAGGGAGGGGAGTACACAGAAGTGGCCTCAGGGAGCTCTGTGAGCACAGAGATAACATCCTCAACCCCTCCGGAACCACCTCCACGAACCCCATTCCCCCCCTCCAGGTCCAAGTGGTAGAGCTAAGGTACATCTCCAAAACCACAAGGGAAATAACCACACAGTTGTGTTCTCGACTTCCAACCCCCGGCCATCTTTCACAGAGTAGAGAGAAATAAGGGCACAGGTTTTGAAATGAAGCAGCTTTATTTTTTTCAAGATAAAGTTAATATAATAATACACAAAGATCAAGGCAAATAAAATTAGAGGAAATGATAAACTTAGCAACAAATAGCAGCAGTCTCAAAACTCTAAAGAACAGAGAACAAAAAAAAAACAAAAAAAAACCAAAATATAAAAGAAGACTAGACTGCAAAACTGTGAAATGTCCCACGCTGACCTAAAGTGACAGGGTTGGGACTGGCCAAACCGCAGGATGTGGATCTGCTGACGGTACAGGACAGAGAGCAGGATACAATCATTCCATGATAGTATTCCTTAAAACATATGAATTCTGAAATCATCTCTTGATAAAATGATGAAATTACCAATAAAAACTGTATCCTCTGATAAATAGAAATAAAACAGAACATGAAACAATTTATCAAAATCTGAAAAGATAAAACACCAAACAAAATACCACAATTCACAAAATGCTAAATGAGTAACTATAAAAGTTTATGATGTGAACACCACCACCCTGAAAAAAATGTCATGAAACAAAGGGCTCAATACATTAACTTACAACAGAAAGAAAAGCAACGCAACAAACAAAAACTATTGGTGGAAGACTTTCTTGAGATGGTCTCAAAGGAGTCCTTGGGCAACTTTGTAAGACACCAAGACTACAAAGGTTCTGGAGACGAATGGGCCACAGAAGGAACAGGAAAGAATGGCTGGGAGAGCGGCATCCAGAGACACACATTCCTTAGCAGCTTATGTAATTAGACAAAGTGCAGCTGGAGATGATAGACGACCCTGGACAACAGAGGTCAGCCACAGGAATAAGAAGACTCCCTGCCATGGATCACCAGCTAAACACTGATTAGCAAAGACTCTATTAGATATCCCAGGCCCAATGTTATGGTTTAAAATCAAAAAATCTTGGAGGATGAATAGAATCTCAAATTCCAGCACCTTAGGTACAGAAAGGGTTTCTACGCAGTGACATTGCCGAGTAAGGACTACTGTGAAGCAGGCACTTGAACGTAAGCCATCCTCACTTTTCCTTAAACATCACATCCCCTGACCTAGTGGGGGCTTCTTACTTTACAGACTTTTATACTAAGATATACTTCCATCTTCAGTCCTGCCCTCTGCCTCTTATTCTAGAGTCTCATGCAAAATTCCCCAATCAAAACTCCAACAGAATCTGTCATTATTTCGAATCTCTCCTATCCCCAGATCAAACTGTGTCTGTCGGTTCTACCTGGATAGTTCTGTCTCACTCATATCTAACATACTATTAATCCTTTGCCATCATCTGTCTTTAATACTGGTATGATTTCACATTCCTGTAAGTATATTCCAAAGGATGCCAAATATCTACTAATCCTTCCATTCCTTCCCCCTACCAGAGCTGTCAGGTTCAACTCTAACCCCATATATTCAAAAGGTACAAGTACAATTTCAAAGAAGATTTTAAAAACAACAAGAGTAATCAATTCCTAATGATTGGGGGCATTTGGGAGCGGGTAGGGTAAGTTCATGTGTGGAGGGCAGAGCCCCATTTGCATTTTGGAGGCAGGGTCTCTCATGGGGGACACAAACCACTGGTTAGTGCTAGGCAAGCTGACCAGGGAGCTCCATGGACTGACCTGGCTCTGCCTCCACAAGGAAGGGTACATAAGTGCATAAGTACATAAATGCCCAGCTTTAATATAGGCTCTGGGGACGCTAACTCAAGTCCTCATGCATGAACTAAAATCACTTTGCCAAATAAACTATTCTGCTAGTTTCTAGTAACACTCTTGAAGTTGGCCCACATGTTAGTTAATCTATATTATTTCTCACAGATTTACCTTTCTCACACTTAATAGGTAAAGTCACTACGTATCCTGCAGCTATAAAAGCCACTAAGGGACTAGAGAAGGGCATGTCATTAGAAAAGAGGTCAAAGGCAATGTGCCAGGTGGCCACAGTGTTGCAGACGTATAATCTCAGAACTGGGAAGACAGGCTTCAAATCAGCTTGTAATACATAGAGAGATTCTCCTCAAAAACAGACAAATGACTAAAAGATGCCCAAACCCTGTAACACAGACTGAGCTTTCGCCCTCCGTACATATCTCCATGGTGCGCTGCTGTGCCTGCTCAGACCCAGCCTCTTAACTGGGCTGCACTGCGAATGGCACGGGGGGTGTGGACAGTGCGGCTAGAGCTCACTGCTCTCCCACCCACACGGGAGCCAGGGGAGGGAAGAGACCTCTCCTGGGCCAAGGCAGCTGCCATCACCACTGCTCTAACTTCAATCCCAACAACTACGTGGTGGGAAGAGGGGCTGACTTCCATGCCTTCTCACAGCCACTCACATTCTGTGGCACACATGAACCCTTAGCCCAATAAACATAAAAATACAAGAAAAATAAAATGAAATCAATTACAAACATACTTATCAAAAAGAACAGAAATCACTTCACTCAATGTCTGACTATTATTTTAATACTCCTGAGAAGACCTGCTACAAACCCCACCTCATCTGTACCTTCACCTCATTAGTCAGGACACAGCACGTGCCCATTCACTGTGACGTGGGCTATCTCAGGCACACAGTTCCTGTGCCCATTCACTATGACGTGGGCTATCTCAGGCACACAGTTCCTGTGCCCATTCACTATGACGTGGGCTTTCTCAGGCACACAGTTCCTGTGATTTCAACAAGAAGTACATCTTCTAAGTTGACTTCCCATGCACATTATGCTATCACTCACAGAAACAATTCCAGCCATGGCAAGGGAAGGCAAGTCACACAGTGAGACCATGAGGCTTCTTGTTCAGAGTGTGGGACCAGGAAGGCATCTAGGCTGGAGCCATAGGTGGGGATGACCTACCTTCCAAAGTCTGCCCCAAGTGGTAGCTGCAGTAGCTACGCCTACGGCACCCACAGCCTTCAAAACAGCACTAGCTGGGGTCGAGCACGCAAACGAAATATGATCCCGTGGGATACATTTCAAATCAGGCTGCACCAACTCTCCACCTCCCCGCTCTTCGAGCCATCTTCACTATCTGCAGGTTCAAAGCATCCTGGTCTTCCAAGTGGATCCAGTTAAGAGGGGCTTACATCATTCCAGAATTTTCTTGAGATTTAAACTAAAATAGTGTTAATGTGGTCCAGCATTACATACATTCACTCACAGATATGCAAATGTTAACAACAAACTCTCTTATTAGAGATGGAATTTAAAGAATACTACATTTTATGTCTAAGAATTAAACTTTTTATATACATTTGGTTTTAATTAATGATGTATTAGTAATAATTATAATGTAGTTCTTGATATCTAAACTTTATGGCTACATATATTAAAAAACAAAGCCTTACTTCAGGGTGTGTGTGTGTGTGTGTGTGTGTGTGTACCCACGTATGTGTGCGTATGTTTGTGAGACTGTGTGGTTGCTCCTTGGTATCTGAGACAGGGTAAAAGGGACACCCCATAACAGATATGAAAAATGTTTACATGTTTAAGTGCCCTATATAAAATTGCAGAATATTTGCCTATCACCTCCAAAAGATTACTGCATATCTTAAATTAATCTAGATTGGTCATCAGTCTTTGTTATACTATACTATTAGACAGGGAAAAGTCTGTATCTGTTAAAACACAGTTCTCATCCACCGTAGGTGAAATCCGCAAAGAGGGCTGATTACATATTGTCTTAAGAAATAAGATGATGATCATCAAAGTATTTCTACATACAAATACTATCAAATAAAATCTGTGGGAGGTGAAGTAGGTATGAGTTCAAGAAGGTCAAGAAAACCTTGGCAACGGCTACAAAAGAACTTATGCGCACATATTAAATGAATAATAAAAGGCACAGAATCATCACAATTTTCATATTTTATGGTACAGATATAAAGTGGTGTGATAATTATGTCAATTTTACACTATTCTAGAAATTATGTCCTGATAGACTATTTATGTTTATGACCCATGTGTTTAGGGGCTAACGTATGTGCAGGCATTACAGACTTGTTAAACTAGGTAACTAGTGTGTTCCTTCAGCACCACTCAGCCTGACATCTTTCCAGAAGACCCTGGCACAGGGAAGACAATCGCCCCACCAAGGCTCTCAGGACACCTTGGGAACCAACTGCTGCCTGTGGCTGTTAACTCTCAGCTCTGCTTGCAAGTTCTGCAGCTGCAGTATCTCCCAGCTGTGGATCTGCTGTCATGATCTGCACTGTCCCTCTCCCTAGGACACTCTTGATACATGTCTTCTCATCACTCAAGTTTCCATCAGTCTGCCTCAGGATACACGGGCTTTCTCCAGATTATTTCTTACAACTACATGCCAGCGGAGTTTCCTCAAATATGGTTTTAGATAAAGAAGTCTAACTCCCTGTGACAGTCCTCAAGCCATGGCAAAGTTGACTGCCGTACTCACTGTTGGAATCAGATGTCCCCAGAATCTCATGGCAGTCCCAGGTCATGACACCTGAAGGGCAGTGAGCCTCTCTGCTTCCAAGGTAACTGGGGAAGCCGTGCACTTGACTTTCCATAGAGCCAAAGCAATGGAGCTATCTGATCTTAGCCTGCAATTTCCTTACTTCTATGCCAAAATATACATTTCTCTCTCTACACGTAAATTATCTCAGGTATTTTCTACAGTGACAAGAAGCTAACATATTCTGCATTCCATTCCTAAAACTTGAAACCAGGCTGAGCCTTTGATAATTCTGGCTACATTAACCACTGCATTTGAAGTTCAGGCAACTTAGTGTAGAACATACTCTGTATGTAAAGTCCTCCCTGAGTCACATGTACATTTACTTGACTCTTTCTGAGCAGTTCCTAAGAAGAGTGGGACTCCTATACACTAGTTAGTAAACAGCTTCAGAGTTTATGTAATTTAGCCAGGTATGTAAATTATTAAAGTGACAATGTCAAGATTTAAACCCAGTTACACGTTTTAATAATCCATGATGACATGTTATTTCCCTTTCATTTATTATCTTATCTGACTTGCCGAACAGCCTCCATTTTACAGCATCAGCTTTAATCAAACACAGCAGGGAAGCAGCTGGGGATAGGACCTTCATGCTAGCAAAGCTTGGTGGACCCCAATGTGCTGGAGCCTGAGACAGAGACTCAGTGTAAGCAAGACACAGTCACAGAGCTAGATGCAGAAAGCATCAAAACAAAGCTAGGCCAATTGGTTATCAATTAGCTGGACTTCTGAACATATCACAGTATGATACTGTCAAACGATTAGGCCTTGACAATGTCAAACTTTCTGAAATATGATAAAGGTCCAGGTTAAAGACAGTAGCTATTGTAATGGAAACAAACAGTCCAAAGATAAAGATGCGGTTTCTGTGGGGCCTCTGTGCCCACAGCTAAAGCACTCAGCCCCTGGGCCACTTCTCAGGGAGGGAAAAGACATCCTAAGCACACAGAGTAGCCGAGAGCTCATCAAGCATATGTGTTCTAACTCATATACACACATAGAAACAAGTTAAAACTCAAGATTGGAAGTTTACGTGACTAAAGACTAACCTCAACAGAAGATGGGAAACAGTGTGCGAGAAAGGCCTCACATGGTGTACAATCAGTCTTAGCAAATCAGAAAACATGGAAGAGAGAAAGGTTAGGAACAACTAAAATCTCCAAAGCAAGTTCCAGTCAACGTGACAGATACAAGTCGCACCCACTCTCTCTGTGGCAGGACTTCCAGCTTACCTGGAGAAGCCTTGACACCAGCAGGAGACGCTTCTTCAAACTTAAGAAGTCAAGTTCCAAACTTCTTAAGAGAGATGAATCAAATGTTATACACATATACTTTTGTATACTTATGTACCCAATTAAAAATAAATATACAAGCAAATAGAATTTGAAAACAGGAGGAAACAGATCTATATTTAAAAAAAAAACACATACATCCTAAAAAATTTTATTTTTTATTTCTCCTCCCTTTATTACAAAAATAAGAAACTATGGAGAAAACAAAATCATGGTTATCAAAAATATAGTGAAGCTAGATTTTAAAGGATACATTATTGTCTCCACTGTCCTGACTGTATGGAAACTGTACGTATTTATCACTTCACTATACATAGAGAGGTATAAATCAGTTTGGTGACAGATCAAACAAGAAGTTTATAAACAATGAGATTTTCAGAAACACCTGAAAATTATTTATTCATGTTTAACCCCTATAAAAATGTAACCGAATTGCAAAAATATAATCAAAGATTTGAAAATGACATGAGAAAAAGATGAAAGAAAGATTTTCACTTCAGTAATTCTGACGTAAAGCTGAAGTTAAAAGAAAAAAAGGACCACCTTCACCACGATGGGTGACTATGTTGTAGAAAAGCCTTTTGCCAAACAAAGATTCACTTCCTGTACCATAACAGAACCTACCATGGGGAGAAAGAGGTCATTTTTAAAAGTAAACTGTTGTTGTAAGGTAACTTTTAATTTGTGTACACAATGTAAATTGCTGTGGTGGATGCATATCGGGTCACCGCGGTAGCTGAATTCAGATGTGACCCAGCAGCCCAGGTGTTCAGGAAAAGTGCTGTTAACAGTGAGGATTGATGATCTAATCAAACTGTCACAGCCAGATTCTCGGCAGGGTGGTTGGAGGGAGGTGGAGGAGGATAATATTCAGAAGGCAAGCACATGCTTAGTGTTACTTTCAATTGATGCTGACATTTTCAATTGTGAAAAGAAATTTTTTCCTAAGTAATATAGGAAACAACTCAGCTAACCTTCCGGAGGGCATCAGATAATCATAGTAGGTTGGTGTGCAAAAGCTAACTTCTCAGAAATGTGAGCACATTTGAAATACAAATAATAGGACATTTCAGAGATTTACTGCAGTAATCAGCATTTTAATTACTTTCTGTGTTCTGAGATGTACAGTACAACTGCGGTGGATATTCTCGCTATGGATAAGCCGAGCTATATTTTTACCCTGGTATTTGCATCTGGTTGAGAAAAAAATCCCATAAGAATACAAATAACCAAGAGTCACATGCTGATTAATCTAAAACTTCTAAAGTCACGTGTTAATTAAGGTAATTAATATGTTCTTCCATGATAATGCTATACATTTGTCACATGGCATGACACACAGGCTGTGATTGGTCAGTCAGCTCTAAAAGCACAACAGCCAACTCTCAAACAGAGAGGGCTGCTTTTGTTTGTTTTAGTCTGGTTGTGTTCATTTGTGGGCTAAGGACTATATTCAGAGGACTCAATCACTGCATGTACTCCACCCCAGCCAAGTTAAAGGGCTGTACTTCGTTGTGGTTGGCTGGTTTTGGCAATTTTATAAATCTGAGTACACAGATGTTTATATATACTCAGAAAAATCACTAGACCGGCATGCAAGTGTGTGACTCACAAATAATTCAAGGAAGCAAAACACTGATCTTCATGCAGAAGATTTTTTTTCTCCCGTTAGATATTAAAATATGTTCCAACGTGAAATACCTAACATTTTCTGAGACAAGTGTCTCGGTATGGCTACAGTAGCTACTGAAGTCTCACACAGACTTGGAGACCCCGATACACTCCTCTTACTCAGTTTTTCCAGCATCAGCCTTCGCTCTGCAGCCACGGACAATGAGGTTTGTCGAGCTGCCCCCACGTTTTCCAGGCACACATTATAAAGCATTCTCGAGAAAACTTCTCCCACTGGCATGACTGATCTTTGTGAAACTATACCCCAGTTAGAATTAATATCGATAAAAGCCATATTAACTCCATCATTCATGGCAGACACATGGATCCAAGGTAACACAACATAGTTTCCTTAATTGTTAAGACATACAAACATGTCACATCAGAACAAGCTCATACAGCACCAGTAAAACGGAACCAGTATTTCCAATATGCTTCTGAAAGTATTCTAATAAAATCTCAGGAGGAAGAAAAGAAACCCCAAAAGAAAAAGCTTCAGTATTGCTAATGTTTACAAGGAAAGTATTTCTTAAAAGTAAACACTATGCATGTGTCTGTTTGTTTGAGGTTGGCCTTTCGGAGACACTGCTTCACTCTGTAACCCAGGAAGAGGCCTGGTAACCACTGAGTAGATCGTCTGGACCCATAAGTGCTCTTCAGGGATACTCCCTTCTCACTCCTAAGTGCTGGTAAAAGAGGGATACACTGCCATTCCCAAGACACCATGCTTCCTTAACAAAACTTGACTTAAGCATTTTAGTTATTTATACACAGAATTTATACAGAAAATTCCATTGGCATGAGAGTTAAAAGTGCCCACTGTCTGGTTGCCAGCATGGCAGAAGCATACCCATGAGCAGGGGGTGAGTTGAAGAGGGGCAACACTCTAGGGGGACCCAGCAGCCACCATATCCTATGAACAGCACAGGGCTGCTTTTCACAGCTGCACAGGGGAGGGGATCCCTGGAGCGAATCTGAAATTCACAATGAACCCTCAGGAATGGTGGAAGCACTCCCACCCACGACTGTCCTGCAGCTTTTATTGAGCTCTAGCAAAATACAAAGCAGCAAAGAATCACACACAAGGTGGGAGATGGGCGCAGCCCATACCAACAATCAACAGAAGAGTCAGGAGTAGTCTGAAGGCAGTTTTATAAAGGAGGTTGGCGTTAGGCCAACAGTTAGACTTGTTGAATTCTGTATTGCTTGAGATATCTTAGAATTCCTACAGAATGGGAAAGAAAAACACTCTTTCCCTCTATTGGTTGACTAATTGCCAGCTTGAAGACAGAACACTAGCTGTTATATTTATTGTTAATCTGTACTCCATGATTTATTACAAACTTAATTACACAGGTTTGCCTGGCATATCAAGAGTTCAATAAAGCATGTGGATGAATTATATTAGTACATACAAAAGCACATAGTCTAAAGTAAAATTTTTTCTTCCACTATATAATCATATAATATATGATAAAATTTTCCACTAAAGCATTGTTTTAAAAGAGGTGGGGAGGAGGTAATTCACAGAATAATTTTACAAATAACTTGAAACAAAGAAAATTAAATATGTCTTTGAAGTTAATGTGTTTTAAACTCTACCACAGACATGTAGATTCACTTTAGTAGAAAACTGACAGTATCCCCTTCTCCGGCACTGCTGGTGAGATACGACAGCACACACAAGCGCGTCCACCCAGCAGCACCAGCTGTGTCACCGGCACCAGAGAAATAACTTAAGAATGATTAACACACAGCATTGTTTACTTGGTACAAACTTACAAAGAGTATTAATGCTCATTAAGGAGCAAATCATGACATCATGATACAATAAATAATAGATTAGGCCATCCAATTAAATAAGTCTGTATTCATGAATTGATGAACAATGGCCATAAGAATAAAGCAAAGCAAGCTATAAAATGGCAAGTATAAATACATATATAAGCATATGTGAACTGAAATACATGAGAACTGCAAAAGGTTCCTGCTAAAGGACATCACACTAAGCTAAAAATTACTTCCCTTGAGGAATGAGAATTATGGTTCTACTTACTTTATTCTTTGCAGCTACACATACTGATCACATTTTTAATAAGAAAATACATTTTATTTTAGCATAATTCTGATAAGAAATGAAAAGGAACAAGAAAACGTTACATATTATTTTGGGAAAAAAATCTATTTTTTACCAGGGTTTTCTGATCAAATCCATTTTGAGGGAACTGCATACTGTAAAAATTCCGGGAATGTTTTTGTTCTCATGGAATGACTGGCCTGTCCCTTCTGTTGTCTCCACGAAGTTACAGGTGTATACCACTGCTCTGCCAACTCTTCCAGGGAGGAGCCGTGCCATTACTATCATTTACTACAAATTATGCCACCAAAAGCAAGAGAACCAAGTAGTGATACATGTAGTTGTTGTCTGCTAAAAACCTCGTCTAGCGCTCAAATGAATAGTATTTAACTACCCTTCATTACTGGATGCAACTGAATATACGCACAGAAAATATAAAATCAACAACACAAACGCTGACAGATAATTGAGAGAACAAGGCATTTCACTCAGTCTCAAGGAAAACACCCACTGCTGTTTTTTGTGAACCATATTTGACGCAGTCTTAATTGATTTAAATATACCCAGCAAATCTGACATAATAAAAAATTATAAAATCAAAACATAAAAGAAATGGGAATTATAAATTGAAACATTTATTTGCTAATTTACAACTAATACCTGATATGTTAGCTTTGGAGTATCATAAAAAAAAAAAAACCTCTCAGTAGTTTTCCCTTTATCAGACCCAACAGTTTTTAAAATATAGCTAGCAACTGGTGGCCAATCCAAAAATTATTCAGCACTAATCGTTGCTTCAAGACAAGCAGACTGTGACTAATGTTTGGATGACTAAGTTTCTAGCCTGTTTGAAGAACAAAGAGAAGCAGAAGCAAATACTAAGTACGAGTCACAGATTTCAAGAAAGATTTTGGAGAAAAAAAGTACAAACAACTTTTTAAATGATACTGGTACAATGAACTTGACTACCAACGCTATGCTGACACCACAAATAACAGCTGGAATCATGTTTTCTCTACTAATAAACTGATTTACATTTTTTCTCATGAATGACAGAAACCACTGACAAACAACACTTTCTGACAATAATAAAAGCACGGTTCATAGGCACCATGCTTCTGCATTACGGAGGACAGATACAGAGTCAACTGCGATGACATTTGGCTGCTCCTCACTGTAATCTCTCTTCATCTCTCCCTCTCCACCCCATCTCTATCTGCCCAACACCGCAATTCCTCATAGTCCCAAAAAGAACTTAAATAATGAGAAAACAGGAATACTAAGAGGGAAGAGGTTATAAGTTCATTTCCATTAAGCAAACTTAGAAGAAAGGAAGCAGAAAGGGAAAAAATAATATCTAAGGATGGCAAAAATTGAGAAAGAAAGGTAGGGGAAGGAAGCAAGAATAACTAAAGTTTTATTTATTGAAAATGCTAAGAATTAAAATAATATGAGAATAAGAAAAATCAGGGCTGAATGCAAACCAGCGATCGAATGCAATCTAACTAGCATAAGCCTAAAAAGAAGAGTGCACTAAATTAGCACAAGAATAACAAGCTACAATAGAAAGATGGGATGAACATTAAGACCAAGAATTACATAACTCAGATAAATTCAGAACTCTATCCAAATGTGAGTCATTCTACCTTTTGATAATATGTGTTCTGTGCTCAGGTTATGTTCATGTGAATATTCTTGATCGTAGGGCATGACTGAGTGTGTACTGCAAGGACAGTCTGTTTTACTCTTTGAGGAAAGAAAACCTGCTTTGATTCAAGTTATTAAAAGCCAGGACTACTGTATAAACGAGTCCCCACAATGCACTGCGGTACTTATGGTCAGCCAATGAGAAGTCAAAGTAAAATGTGCTGGAATTCATAAACTTTGGCTGAAACACCAGCAAAGACCTAACAGCAGCCATTTCCCCAAAACCACTGCTGAAACAGAACCCTAGGGACAAATGTGGACAAAACTCATCTTAATAGTCAAGATATAATTAAGCAGTTATTCCACAGCAATTTGTAGCATAAAAGAGAATC